>NW_023997429.1:0-21939 GCF_015586225.1 Lucilia sericata | reverse complement strand
AATCTGTAGCCTACTATATAGCACTCAGTAGTTAAGTCTGTAGACCACTCTATAGTCGAATCTATAACTTTTCTATAACTTTTGGAATATATATTCGACTCTACGTTTGGATCTTTAGAATCTGTAGCCTAATATGTAGTCAGTTCGGTGGTTCGGTCCATAGCCTAGGCTATAAGTTTTGAAAATGTTTAGGAGCTATGATTTAGCTCTTTTACAAACTGTCCCCGCTAGATGGTACAACTGATATTACAATTGTATTTTATTTTTACTATATATTTTTTTGTTAACTTTAACATTAAGCTAAAAAAAGAAAGTACAATGTTCATTATATAGCTGCTTCTATTTTTTTGTACTTTCTGTATTTGTAACTTTATTTAACTTTTTGTGGCGGTTGTTGCAGGTATCATTTGTAGCTGTTGAGGTTAATGAGGTAACATTGTTGTCGATGTTTTAATGTAGAGTTAAAAATCACACCATTTGAAATATATTTTTGTTTTGGATTTTTAGTTTTCCATCTACAAACCATTAGAGAAGGAATGAGTCATTCGATGGTTGTTTATATAGCAGTTAAAGAAGGAAATAAAAAATTGTTTTAGTTTTTCTTGGGGAATTAAATTGCTAAGGATTGTTAATTGGAGGGTTTTATTACAGTAAAACATTGTAAAATGTTTCTATTAAACTTAAAATTTTCTATGTTTAAATTTTCTGTTAAAACATAGAAATTTTTATAATAAAATGTGGAAATGTCTTGTATTAAATTGTAGAAAATTTAATTTTTTATTATAAAATTTTACTTTAAATTATTTTAAATAGTTTTAATATTTTTTTAATATAATCTTCAGGTGTTGACTCTTTATCTCTTTTGTCCGATATTTTAAAATGAAAATGTAACCAATTATTTATTATTATATTGTTGGTGCTTTTAAGATTTCTATATACATTTTTATTGGTATTTTTTTACGTTTTTCAATTTTTTTCCTGTTCTGTTATTACTGTGTTCAATTTAAAGTGCAACAGTAGAGTAGTGGATTGTTTTCAATTTAGATAAGGATCTAAATAAATGGCATTCCATTGCCACCGTTATTACTCGAACTAAATCCCAACAAACAGAATTCTATAACATCTAAATCTAGACGAATTTCGGGGACACTTTAAAAAATCTTCAATTTTAGTTAACATTTTTTTCGAGAATATTCCCGGAATTCTAATTTGGTTGATTTTCTAAAGAATCTATTGCAAGATTCAAAATGATTCTACATACAAAAATTATAATAAATATTGAGAAGATTAAATCTTCCAAAAAAGTAGCAGATAAGAAATTTTCGCGAATATTCCTAGAATTGAAATTTCTAAAAATTAGTAAGAGTTACAAATGGAATGAATAATCTATATATAACGATTATAATATATATTCAGAAGATTACATTTAAAAAAAAAGCAGTAGATAAGAATTTTCGCGAAGATTCCTGGAATTAAAATCCCTAGAAATTATTATGAGTTACAAATGGAATGAACAATCTATATACAAAGATTATATATACATTTCGAAGACTAAAATTTCCAAAAAAGTAGCAGATAAGAAAATTCGCGAATATTCCTGGAATTCAAATTCCTAGAATTATTAAGAGTTACAAATAGAATGAACAATAAATTATATATTTTTTCCTTTCATAGAGTACTTCTAAAATAGTGGCACTTTTCGCTGTGCAGACGATCGTATAAATATGTTTGCGGAACTTATTTGTTGATGCGTACGTGTAAGAGCGTTCGACAGCACTACAGTCAGAATTCAATTGCAGTTTAGTGGCAAACAACAACAATGTTGTTGATGTTTTATCGCCAGCACGTAGACAGTTCTTGTATCAGAGAAAAATAAAACAAAACTAAAGTTGAAAACACATACTCAACGTTTAAGTTACAAACGCACGAATTTCAAATAGAAATTCATTTTTCTATAGTATTTTTGCTGTAAGTATTGGTAGTCATTTATATTTTTCACCAAACGGTGGAATTTCGTTAGAGATAATGTCAAATTTTGAACGTAAATCAAGCGTTGAATTTGAAAAAGACTGTTTGGAATAACTAAACTTATGTTGTAGAAAACAACTTTACTTTTTTATGTGTTTTGTCTTAGTTTATGTTTTATTATACCCTCCACCACCATCAGTGGTGATAGAGGGTATATATAAGTTTGTCGTTCCGTGTGTAACACCAAGAAATATTCATCTAAGACCCAACAAAGTATATATATTCTGGGTCCTTATCAAATTCTGAGTCGATTTAGCTATGTCCGTCTGTCCGTCTGTCTGTCTGTCTGTGTAAAACACGCTCACGTTAAAACTAAGCAAAGGAAATAAACCAAATTCACCCCAAAATGTTTACTATTATCCTAAGCAGTTTGGTATTGAAAATGAGCAAAATCGGTTCACAACGTAAAAGTTATGAGTAAAAATTTCAGACTACCTCGAAAAAAATTACGTTTTTTTCATAATTCTTTTGAAGTTTTCTCAGAAACCACAAAAGATATTTCGATGAATTTTGTCATACATTATTTTTTCAGGGTAGTGATCAATTATGTTCAAAATCTTTACAATCGATCGAATATTTCCCATAGCCCAGCCCCCATACAAAGTTATATATTCCCGGAAATTAGTTTATCGTTAATAACTCCCTCAAATATATCGGTATCAACACGAAATTTTGTACATGTAAATATAATATGAACAGAAATCATACTGTCAACGTAGATCTCAGTCGGTCCACAATTGGTCATAGCTCCCATATAAGGTCAACTTCCGAAAATCACCTAAACACACATATTTCATTGATGAATAAGCTATTGTGATAAAATTCGAGTTGGATATGTTTTGTGTACATACAAATCATTCTACCAATTTTTTTACGGATCGGTCTATTATTGGTCATAGCTCCCATATAAAGCCCACTTCCGAAATCATTTAAAAACACATATTTCATTGTCAACTAAAGCTATTTTGATGAAATTCGACACAAATATGTTTAGTCAAAATATAAATCACTCTACGAAATTTTTTCCGGATAGGTCCATAATTGGTCATAGCTCCCATATAAGGTCCACTTCCGAAAATCACTTAAACGTATATATTTCATTGAATTATGAAGATATCGGGATAAAATTCGACAGAAATCTGTTTTGTATACATACAAATCATTCTACAAATTTTTTACGGATCGGTCCCTTATTGGTCATAGATCCCATATAAGGCCCACTTCCGAAAATCACTTAAAAGCACATATTTCAATGCCAAGTAAAGCTATATTTATAAAATTCAACACAAATATGTTTTACTTAAACATTAATCATTCTACGATTTTTTTTCCGGATATGCCCATAATTGGTCATAGCTCCCATATAAGGTCCACTTCCGAAAATCACTTAAACGCATATATTTCATTGAATTCTAAAGCTATTGGGATAATATTCGACTTGAATATGTTTTGTGTACGTACAAATCATTTTATAAATTTTTTTACGGGTCGGTCCATTATTGGTCATAACTCCCATATAATTTCCACTTAAAAGCACATATTTCATTATCAACTAAAGCTATCTTGATAAAATTCGACACAAACATGTTTTGTCCAAATATGAATCACTCAGCGAAATGTTTCCAGAATAGGTCCGTAATTGGTCATAGTTCCCTTATAAGGTCCACTTCCGAAAATCACTTATACGCATATATTTCATTGAATTCTAAAGCTATAGGGGTAAAATTCGACTTGAATAAGTTTTGTGTACATATGAATCATTCTACCACTTTTTTCTCGGATCGGTTCATTATTGGTCATAGCTTCCATATAAGGTCCACTTCTGAGAGTCACTTAAACACACATATTTCATTGTCAAATAAAGTTAATTTGAGAAAATTCGACACAAATATGTTTTGTCTTTACATAAATCACTCTACGAAATTTTTTGCGGATAGGCATATATAACATTGTACCAAATTTTTTCTGGATCGGTCCATATTTGGTAATAGGTCCACTTCAAAAAATCCTTTAAACGCACATATTTAATTATCAAATAAAGATATCTTGATAAAATATGATTTGTGCACATATGAATCACTCTGCGAAATTTTTCAGGATAGGTCCTTAATTGCTCATAGCTCCTATATAAAGTCCACTTCCTAAAGTCACCTAAACTCACATATTTCATTGATTAATAAAGCTATTGAAGTAGAATTAGACTTGATCTTTTTCTGCATAAAAATCATTATACTAAATTGTTTCCTGATCAGTCCATAATTGGTCACAACTCCCATATTCTGTGTATAGCTACATCATTCTATTAAAATATTTTCGAACTGTCGTATTAATATACATTTTTTTGGACCTAATCAAAATTAGTTCGACAAAAATTTTGGCAAGTTATCTAAAAATTAGATAGTTAGATGTGTTTCAATAAAAAGTAGCTGGTGGAGGGTATTTAAGATTCGGCATAGCCGAATATAGCACTCTAACTTGTTTTTACTGCAAACGCTGCTGCTAAATGCTAGATTAGTTTTTTTGCTACTCTTTGAAGTGTAACTGAAATATTTTCCATACAGCAACTGCAACATTTGGTGGCATCGACAACAACAACAACAAGAATACATTATTTATACTGACATGTTACTTTACTAATTTTTTATTTTACGTATTTTTTCACTCTTGAAATATATTTTTGCAGTCAACATTTTGTTTCCTCTTATGGAAACGGATTAAGGTTGCAGCAGCAAGATGTATTGTCGTGGCATTTTGAACTTTATTATTAGATGTCAGATAGCAATTTACCAGGGTTGGATTGAGTATTGCCAAAAGGGTTGCTTAATTGGTTCACAGTATTTGGTGAAGCCAAAGTGAGTGCAATGAAGAAATCTTAAAAAAATATCTCAAATTCAATATGTAATTTGTTGCCTTTACGTCTAAAGTTATCATTCATGTGAACGTCGTCTTTGGCAAGGCATTTTTATTGTTTGCGTCTCTTTCGGTTGTTTTTATTACTTTACACTGCCAATTATTCGGAAAATGTTTTTCGCATTGTTATAGAGGATCACGGTCGTGATGAGGAATTCGATTATCCTGCTTTGGGTATTTGTGAAATGGGTATCCATAGTGATAAGGAGACTATAGCGAGAGTGGAGAATGTCTTGAATAAGTAATTGGGGTAGTAGATATGAAATAAATAACACATATTTTTTAATTTCCAGCACTATCTATCAACAATTTCCCAGTTTAAGATCGAACGACATGATTAAGGATTTTGTGCATGTGATGACTTTTCAAAATCTCAACATTGAAAAAATGGCTATAAGAAATTTTTTTAAATATACGAATACTTTACCATCGGGGTTAAGAGATTTTTTGCAAAACTATAACTACAAAAAGTTGTCCGAGAAGGTTAGTAAATTCTAGTTCAGTTCTACTACAGTTCTAGTTCAGTTCTAGTTCTAGTTCAGTTCTAGTTCAGTTCTAGTTCAGTTCTAGTTCAGTCCTAGTTCAGTTCTAGTTCAGTTCTAGTTCAGTTCTAGTTCAGTTTTAGTTCAGTTCAGTTCTAGTTCAGTTCTAGTTCAGTTCTAGTTCAGTTCTAGTTCAGTTCTAGTTCAGTTCTAGTTCAGTTCTAGTTCAGTTCTAGTTCAGTTCTAGTTCAGTTCTAGTTCTAGTTCAGTTCTAGTTCAGTTCTAGTTCAGTTCTAGTTCAGTTCTAGTTCAGTTCTAGTTCAGTTCTAGTTCAGTTCTAGTTCAGTTCTAGTTCAGTTCTAGTTCAGTTCTAGTTCAGTTCTAGTTCAGTTCTAGTTCAGTTCTAGTTCAGTTCTAGTTCAGTTCTAGTTCAGTTCTAGTTCAGTTCTAGTTCAGTTCTAGTTCAGTTCTAGTTCAGTTCTAGTTCAGTTCTAGTTCAGTTCTAGTTCAGTTCTAGTTCAGTTCTAGTTCAGTTCTAGTTCAGTTCTAGTTCAGTTCTAGTTCAGTTCTAGTTCTAGTTCAGTTCTAGTTCAGCTCTAGTTCAGTTCTAGTTCAGCTCTAGTTCAGTTCTAGTTCTAGTTGAGTTCTAGTTCAGTTCTAGTTCAGTTCTAGTTCAGTTCTAGTTCAGTTCTAGTTCAGTTCTAGTTCAGTTCTAGTTCAGTTCTAGTTCAGTTCTAGTTCAGTTCTAGTTCAGTTCTAGTTCAGTTCTAGTTCAGTTCTAGTTCAGTTCTAGTTCAGTTCTAGTTCAGTTCTAGTTCAGTTCTAGTTCAGTTCTAGTTCAGTTCTAGTTCAGTTCTAGTTCAGTTCTAGTTCAGTTCTAGTTCAGTTCTAGTTCAGTTTTAGTTCAGTTCTAGTTCAGTTCTAGTTCAGTTCTAGTTCAGTTCTAGTTCAGTTCTAGTTCAGTTCTAGTTCAGTTCTAGTTCAGTTCTAGTTCAGTTCTAGTTCAGTTCTAGTTCAGTTCTAGTTCAGTTCTACTTCAGTTTTCCAGTTCAGTTCTAGTTCAGTTCTAGTTCAGTTCTAGTTCAGATCTAGTTCTAGTTCAGATATAGTTCTAGTTCAGTTCTAGTTCAGTTTAGATCTAGTTCAGTTCTCGTTCAATACCAGTTTAGTTCTAGGTCAACTCTATAGAGAACTTTGTAGTCGTTGAGATTATTTTCGAAAATATTATTTTTTTATTTTCTCTAAGATGCTTAGCAATTGTGAAGAACTTTTCGGCGAATGTCGCTGGCTGGATAATGAAGATTTTAAATGTTTGTGAGCTATTTCACAATGTTTTCAACAATGTTGGGCAAAATGCTTCGTATTTAATTCAGAACTTAATAGCAAGTGAGTAATATTAATCGGATAATGTATAAATTGCAATTATTTTAATACTTAAATCAAAATAGCCTTAAAGCCACTAAAATGATTAATAAAATTGAGATATTCAGAGAGCCATTTCGTTTGCATGTAACCTTGAAAAAGGCCGCTACAGTAAGTTTTGCATATAAAATAATGTTGGTAGAATGCAGTGTTTGTTTAAACTGATATGTTCGGCATAGATTTTTATCTTAAATTCCAGAGATGTACCGGAAACAATTACCCCCTTACCGCGATATAGAATTATTAAAAAGGGAGTCACTTTAAGTATGGAATTTAACATTGTGCCCAGTGTAAATGATAAGGTTTACAATATTTAAAACCCAGGCATGTGCGCTGTATAATGAATAAAGATTTCAAAATGAAAGACGAAACATATCTGCATCACAGTTTTTCTACTTGTGTTACCAACGTATTTTATGACGAACAACTCAAGCGATGTAACTGTACTGATCCAAATGGACCGGATTCGAAAGGTATGACTGATGTAGTTATGTATTTACTATTGAGTGTTAAATATACTTTTAAATTATTAGCCAAATTGTGTAATCTAACCCAATATGCTTGCTTGGAAAACTATGATTGATTAATTCTAATGTAATATTGTCGAGATTATTTACACCATGCTTTCCGAATTGCTTCGATTCCGAATATGTGGTGGAGAACGTTTTTTACAGGTAAAATTCCAAAATTTGTATTTAAAATATCTGAGATCGTTTTTAGGTTCTTCATATAAAAAGTTGAACTTTGATAGAAATTATGGGTGATCACAGATTTTCATTGTTTTCTCAATTGGAGCGTTATTTAAGAAACTACAGCCGGTTTTTAGTTTTTCATATAAAAATCGATTTTTGATAGACATTATGAGTGATCACAGATTTTTACTGTTTTCTCGATTGGAGCGTTATTTAAGGATATACAGCCGATTTTAGTTTTTTCATATGAAAATCGATTTTTGATGAGAATTTATGAGTGATCACAGATTTTCACTGTTTTCTCGATTGGAGCGTTATTTAAGAAACTACAGCCGATTTTAGGTTTTTCATATAAAAATCTATTTTTGGTGGAAATTATGAGTGATCACAGATTTTCTCGATTGGAGCGTTATTTAAGAAACTACAGCCGATTTTAGGTTTTTCATATAAAAATCGTTTTTTTCGTGGGAAATTATGAGTGATCACAGATTTTCACTGTTTTCTCGATTGGAGCGTTATTTAAGAATCTACAGCCGATTTTAGGTTTTCATATAAAAATCGATTTTTGGTGGGGATTTATGAATGATCACAGATTTTCACTGTTTTCTCGATTGGAGCGATATTTAAGAAACTACAGTCGATTTTATGTTTTTATACCCTCCACCACCATCAGTGGTGATAGAGGGTATATATAAGTTTGTCGTTCCGTGTGTAACACCAAGAAATATTCATCTAAGACCCAACAAGTATATATATTCTGGGTCCTTATCAAATTCTGAGTCGATTTAGCTATGTCCGTCTGTCTGTCTGTCTGTCTGTCTGTCTGTGTAAAACACGCTCATGTTAAAACTAAGCAAAGGAAATAAACCAAATTCACCCAGAATGTTTATTATTATCCTAAGCAGTTTTGTATTGAAAATGAGCAAAATCGGTTCACAACGTAAAAAGTTATGAGTAAAAATTTCAGACTACCTCGAAAAAAATTACGTTTTTTTCATAATTCTTTTGAAGTTTTCTCAGAAACCACAAAAGATATTTCGATGAATTTTGTCATACATTATTTTTTCAGGGTAGTGATCAATTATGTTCAAAATCTTTACAATCGATCGAATATTTCCCATAGCCCCCATACAAAGTTATATATTCCCGGAAATTAGTTATCGTTAATAACTCCCTCAAATATATCGGTATCAACACGAAATTTTGTACATGTAAATATAATATGAACAGAAATCATACTGTCAACGTAGATCTCAGTCGGTCAACAATTGGTCATAGCTCCCATATAAGGTCAACTTCCGAAAATCACCTAAACGCACATATTTCATTAACGAATAAAGCTATTGTGATAAAATTCGAGTTGGATATGTTTTGTGTACATACAAATCATTCTACCAAATTTTTACGGATCGGTCCATTATTGGTCATAGCTCCCATATAAGGCCCACTTCCGAAAATCATTTAAAAGCTCATATTTCATTGAGCTTTTAAATGATTTTCAGACAACAGACAATTGTGTGGAAGACAAAGCAAAAGAAAAAATAGATAATCAAACAACTGATTCAATGGTTGATGTAAATAGTAATGCTAATGTGAACAATATCACAAATAGTACCAATAACAATATTAACACTGTGAAAACCATTAATGATAAGGAGGGTCACTCAAGCCCAATGTCAAAGAATACTGGTGCCATACCAAAAAATACTCCAAATTTATTGAGCTCGCATAAAACGCAAAAGATCCAAACGGGAATGGACCGTTATGTCACATATGCAAAACGTAAGTCCAGCCCTAGGACTTCAAAATTGGAACCAAATCCAAAACAAGCGAAAACAAATTCCGTAAGTCAAAATCGTTTTGCACTGCTTGATAACCAAGAAAGTGAAAAAAGTACCATCTATGACTTTAAAAGACCAAAAGCCACCTCCCCTCTATTTGCGCGAACCTACCACCAATCTATTGGTAAATAAGTTGTCCCAACTTGTAGGCAAAGAAAATTTCCATGTAGTCTCTCTACGGAAAGGAAATATTCAGGAAACAAAAATACAGACTTATTCAGAAAAGTCTTTTAGAACAATAGTTGATAGTTTTGATTCTGAGAAAAGAAATTATTACACGTATCAACTAAAAAGTGCAAAGGGTTTGACAGTAGTTATCAAAGGTGTAGACAGCTCTGTACCAACTGATGACATTAAAAAGGCGCTAGAGTCTGAAGGTTATGAAGTGAAGTCCATTCACAATATATTTAACAAGGACAAAATTCCCCAACCAATGTTTAGAGTTGAAATTACTTTTAACTCTTCACAATTGAAAAAAAAGGGTGATACTCATCCAATATACAGTTTAAGATATCTTCTCAATCGCAAAATAACTGTAGAGGAACCCATTAAGCGCAGAGGTCCTCCTCAATGCCTAAATTGCCAAGAGTTCGGTCACACCAGAACTTTCTGCAAATTACCATCTGTTTGTGTGAGATGCGGAGACATCCATAAGAGTCAAGATTGTCCTTACCCAAAAACAGATAACAATAAAAGAAAATGCAGTAACTGTGGTCAAAATCACACTGCTAACTATCGCGGATGTCCAGTATATCTACACATCCAACAATCAAACAAGGCCAGAAGACCTTTATATGCTCAATATAAAGCTTCTAACTTCCCAAGCCTTCCTAATACTTCTAGTGCTCAATATAGAAGTATCACAAATAAAAGCAATCAGAATAAATCGTATGCCCATACGACAAAAGAGGGTTCCGTTACCCAAATGAATGCAAATCAAACTTCTAGTGCCCAATATAGAAGTCTTACAAATAAGAATAATGAGAATTTGCAATCAAACAATGAAAATAATGCCCCATTATTTTCATATGCACATGCATTAAAAGAGGGTGTGCCTGCACCCGAAACAAATTCTCAAAGCTCTATTGAGAATCTAATTCAAACCATGAACAGTTTCATGGCAAATATGCAAAATATGTTTCAACAATTAATGCAGAATCAAAGCATGCTCATGCAGATCCTGCTAAATAAAAATGAATTCTCTAAGAATTTGTTTTGGAATGCTAACGGCCTTAGCCAACACAAGAATGAAGTAGAACAATTCCTGCTACTTCAGGAAATTGACGTACTACTCGTCTCTGAAACACACTTTACCCTAAAGAATTGTTTCAGAATTAATGGATACTACACTTACGATACAAAACATCCAAGTGGCAGAGCCTGTGGTGGAACAGCCATTTTAGTGAGAAAAAATATTAGACATTTCCCAATGCCAGAATACAAAAAGGACCATATCCAGGCCACCTCTATAAATATACCTGATAGTCGAGTTACAATATCTTCAATATATTGTCCTCCTAGGTATAATGTTAATCGAGAGCAGTTTCTCGAATACTTAAAACTCTTGGCCCAAGATTCATAGCAGCTGGTGATTATAATGCAAAACATACATTTTGGGGCTCTCGCCTCATTACTCCCAAAGGCAGACAATTGCTAGAAGCAATATCGTACAACAGACTAGATGCCATATCTAGTGGCCAACCTACCTATTGGCCTACAGACCTCAATAAGATTCCCGATCTAATTGACTTTGCTGTAATCAAAAATATAAAACGAGAATTTATTTCAGTGATCCCTTCATTGGACCTCTCGTCAGACCACTCGCCTACAATTTTAACGTTATTAGAAACCCCAAATAAATTGGAAAACTATTGTTCTTGTTTCCCTAACAAGAAAACGAACTGGTTAAAGTATAAAATGTATGTTAGCTCACACCTGCCACAAAACATTTCATTGAAGAATGACCATGAAATACAATTCGCTGTCGATATATTTACGGATATCTTACAAGATGCTGTCAAAGTGTCTACACCCCCAGTCACCTTGGGAGACTTCAAAAAATCGAAATGTCCTAGGAACATTGAGTCTCTTATTAAAGAAAAGAGAACACTCAGACGTCAATGGCAACAATCACGATCTCCAAACATAAAGGTTAAACTTAATCAGTGCCAAAGAAGACTTCGCATCGCTTTAAAGGATAATAAGGAATCTAATCTGAGAAATTATCTCAAAAACTTAGACCCTACTAAGAAAACAGAATATAGTCTCTGGAAAGCTGTTAAAAATATGCAGTGCCCTATTGCATATGAGTCACCTATACGCCTTCAGAATGGTCAATGGGCAAGAAATACGTCAGAAAAAATTGAAGCATTCGCCAATCACTTGGAGAATGTGTTTACTCAAAATGATACAGATTCTTCTATTAGTGCTAACATTATAAATAATGTGGTTCCACACCCAATAAAATTCCGGTTCTCTACCGTGAAGATGACAATCAAAGGTCTAAAGGCAGGAAAATCACCTGGTATAGATAAAATTACTACCACGATGATAAGTAACCTGCCCAATTCAGCACTGAGAATTATTTTGTTCATCTTTAACTCGATGCTACGTATTGGATACTTCCCTAACTCATGGAAAGTATCCGAGATTGTTATGATACCAAAACCGGGGAAAGATGTCACTCAAGTGACATCATACCGTCCCATTAGCCTGTTGTCTTTATTCTCAAAACTTTTTGAAAAGTTATTGCTTGAAAGCCTTTTAGTACACTTTAACGATAATTGCATTATTCCTGGCCATCAGTTTGGTTTCAGAAGAAAGCACAGCACTATCGAACAGGTACATCGAATAACAACTCTTATTCGAAAGGCCTTCGAGAGCAAGCAATATTGCTCTGCATTATTCATAGATATTTCTCAAGCTTTTGATAAAGTCTGGCACGATGGACTAATACACAAAATTATCACATTACTACCTGCGAATGTTCACAAACTGCTTAAAAATTACATATATGAAAGATCTTTTCAAATCAGATCTAAAGATGTGATCTCTTCACGTCGAAAAATATCTGCTGGAGTACCCCAGGGGAGTATTCTAGGTCCGCTCCTATATATTTTATATACTGCAGATATGCCAACGAGCGCACTGACTCACACATCTACATTTGCGGATGATACCGCTTTTGTAAGCATGCATGCAAACCCTTCAATAGCTTCTGAACAACTCCAGTTTCACATCGGCGAATTGGAAAAATGGCTGGACAAATGGAAAATAAAAGTCAATGCTACAAAATGTACTCACGTTACATTTACTTTAAGAAGGGAAAATTGTCCTCCCGTGCAGATAAACAATATAAAAATTCCTGAACAAAGCCATGTGAGATATCTTGGTATCCACCTTGATCGCCGCTTAACATGGACTCACCACATTGAAGCCAAGGTTACACAAATAAAATTAAAGTCAGCTCAATTGTACTGGCTAATTGGACCACGGTCTGCTCTAGACTTGGAGTACAAAGTGCTTTTGTACAAAACAGTTATAAAACCGATATGGCTATACGGCATTCAACTGTGGGGAACAGCCTCCTCATCAAATGTTGAAAAATTACAAAGAAAGCAGTCAGCACTGTTAAGGTCAATAACAGGTGCCCCGTGGTACATTCGCAATAGTAATATTCATAGGGATCTCAATGTCCCCATAATACGCGAGGAGATCAAACTCTCTTGTTTAACCTACCTGTCGAAACTAATGGATCACCCAAATCCCCTTGCCAGGGAGTTGCTGTCATTTGAGGGTCACAGACGACTGAGAAGAACGGAAACATTGGATTTTGCCAGATAATCAAATTATCGAGAACTTTTGTTGAAATTGCAGTGGCAATAACGACGTTAGTTATAGTTTAGGTTAAGATTTCAATACTTATTGTAAATTTCTATGTAAGAAAGATTCAATAAATAATAACTAAAATGAAAAAAAAAAAAAAAAAAAAAAATATTTCATTGTCAACTACAGCTATTTTGATGAAATTCGACACAAATATGTTTAGTCGAAATATAAATCACATTTTGTACATGTAAATATAATATGAACAGAAATCATACTGTCAACGTAGATCTCAGTCGGTCCACAATTGGTCATAGCTCCCATATAAGGTCAACTTCCGAAAATCACCTAAACGCACATATTTCATTAACGAATAAAGCTATTGTGATAAAATTCGAGTTGGATATGTTTTGTGTACATACAAATCATTCTACCAAATTTTTTACGGATCGGTCCATTATTGGTCATAGCTCCCATATAAGGCCCACTTCCGAAAATCATTTAAAAGCTCATATTTCATTGTCAACTACAGCTATTTTGATGAAATTCGACACAAATATGTTTAGTCGAAATATAAATCACTCTACGAAATTTTTTCCGGATAGGTCCATAATTGGTCATAGCTCCCATATAAGGCCCACTTCCGAAAATCACTTAAACGCATATATTTCATTGAATTATAAAGCTATCGGGTTAAAATTCAACACAAATCTATTTTGTATACATACAAATCATTCTACAAAATTTTTTACGGATCGGTCCATAATTGGTCATAGATCCCATATAAGGCCCACTTCCGAAAATCACTTAAAAGCACATATTTCAATGGCGAGTAAAGCTATATTGATAAAATTCGACACAAATATGTTTTACCTAAACATGAATCATTCTACGAATTTTTTTCCGGATAGGCCCATAATTGGTCATAGCTCCCATATAAGGTCCACTTCCAAAAATCACTTAAACGCATATATTTCATTGAATTCTAAAGCTATCGTGATACAATTCGACAGAAATATGGTTTTTGTGCATTCAAATCATTTCACTATTTTTTTTACGGATCGGTCCCATATTGGTCATAGCTCCCATATAAGGCCCTTTTCCGAAAATCACTTAAAAGTACATATTTCAATGTCAAGTAACGCTATCTTGACAAAATTCGATACAAATATGTTTTGCCTAAGCATGAATAACTCTACGAAATTTTTTCCGGATAGGTCTATAATTGGTCATAAGTCCCATATAAGGTCCACTTCCGAAAAACACTTAAACGCATATATTTCATTGAATTCTAAAGCTATAGGGATAATATTCGACTTGAATGTGTTTTGTGTACGTACAAATCATTTTATAAATTTTTTACGGGTCGGTCCATTATCGGTCATAACTCCCATATAAGGTCCACTTACGAAAATCACTTAAAAGCACATATTTCATTATCAACTAAAGCTATCTTGATAAAATTCGACACAAATATGTTTTGTCCAAATATGAATCACTCTGCGAAATGTTTCCCGAATAGGCCCATAATTGGTCATAGTTTCCTTATAAGGTCCACTTCCGAAAATCACTTACACGCATATATTTCATTGAATTCTAAAGCTATAGGGGTAAAATTCGACTTGAATAAGTTTTGTGTACATATGAATCATTCTACCACTTTTTCTCGGATCGGTCCATTATTGGTCATAGCTTCCATATAAGGTCCACTTCAGAGAGTCACTTAAACACACATATTTCATTATCAAATAAAGTTAATTTGAGAAAATTCGACACAAATATGTTTTGTCTTAACATAAATCACTCTACGAATTTTTTTTGCGGATAGGCATATAAAACATTGTACCAAATTTTTTCTGGATCGGTCCATATTTGGTAATAGGTCCACTTCAAAAAATCTCTTAAACGCACATATTTAATTATCAAATAAAGATATCTTGATAAAATATGATTTGAGCACATATGAATCACTCTGCGAAAATTTTCCGGATAGGCCCTTAATTGCTCATAGCTCCTATATAAAGTCCACTTCCTAAAGTCACCTAAACGCACATATTTCATTGATTAATAAAGCTATTGGAGTAAAATTAGACTTGATCTTTTTCTGCATATAAATCATTATACGAAATTGTTTCCTGATCAGTCCATAATTGGTCACAACTCCCATATTCTGTGTATAGATACATCATTCTATTAAAATGTTTTCGAACTGGCGTATTAATATACATTTTTTCTGGACCTAATCAAAATTAGTTCGACAAAATTTTGGCAAGTTATCTAAAAATTAGATAGTTAGATGGGTTTCAATAAAAAGTAGTTTGCTGGTGGAGGGTATTTAAGATTCGGCATAGCCGAATATAGCACTCTAACTTGTTCATATAAACATCGATTTTTGGTGATCACAGATTTTCACTGTTTTCTCGATTGGAGCGTTATTTAAGAAATTACAGCCGATTTTAGTTTTTTCATATAAAAATCGATTTTTGGTGGGAAATTATGAGTGATCACAGATTTTCACTGTTTTCTCGATTGGAGCGTTATTTAAGAATCTACAGCCGATTTTAGGTTTTTCATATAAAAATCGATTTTTGGTGGGAAATTATGAGTGATCACAGATTTTCACTGTTTTCTCGATTGGAGCGATATTTAAGAATCTACAGCCGATTTTAGGTTTTTCATATAAAAATCGATTTTTGGTTTAAAATTATGAGTGATCACAGATTTTCACTGTTTTCTCGATTGGAACGTTATTTAAGAAACTACAGCCGATTTAGGTTTTTAATATAAAAATCGATTTTTGGTGGGAAATTATGAGTGATCACAGATTTTCACTGTTTTCTCGATTGGAGCGTTATTTAAGAATCTACAGCCGATTTTAGGTTTTTCATATAAAAATCGATTTTTGGTGGGGATTATGAATGATCACAGATTTTCACTGTTTTCTCGATTGGAGCGTTATTTAAGAAACTACAGCCGATTTTAGGTTTTTCATATAAAAACCGATTTTTGGTGGGAAATTATGAGTGATCACAGATTTTCACTGTTTTCTCGATTGGAGCGTTATTTAAGAATCTACAGCCGATTTTAGGTTTTTCATATAAAAATCGATTTTTGGTGGGAAATTATGAGTGATCAGAGATTTTCACTGTTTTCTCGATTGGAGCGATATTTAAGAAACTATAGCCGATTTTAGTTTTTTCATATAAAAATCGATTTTGGTGGGAAATTATGAGTGATCAGAGATTTTCACTGTTTTCTCGATTGGAGCGATATTTTTTTACGGTGGAAAATATGAGTGATCACAGATCTTCGTTATTTTCCTGATTGGACCGTTATTTAAGAAACTAAGGCCGATTTTAGGTTGTTCATATAAAAATCGATTTTTAATGGAATCACAGATCTTCACTATTTTCTCTATTGGAGCGTTATTTAAGAAACTACATTTGAAATCGAAAATCTGTGATTGATTACGGATATTCAATTGGAGCGTTGTCTTGTTAATTTTAGAAAAAAGTTATTACAGATTTTCCGAAAATAATTAAAAACTTAAACGTTAATTCTTTTCAAATTTTCTTGATATGTTAATAGCAAAAGCGATGAGGAGTACAAGGATGTGCTTACATTGGATTTTGTTTTACTAAATTTTCCCACTAGACACCGAAGACGTCAGGCCATCAGGCAAGCCGAAGATAAAATGGCCTCCTTAAGCGGCATACTAGGTCTATTTATGGGTCTTAGTTTTATCAGTATCCTAGAATGCTTATACTTAACATGCAGTGCCTTCAACAAATCTAAAAAGTCAAACCTACTAGAAGTAGCAACAACCACAACCAAGATACAAAATTCTGCCGTACCACTAGCTGCTGACAGAAGAGTAAGAGGCTTAAGAAGGCAAATTATCCTTCAGCCTTGAAGAAAAAGAAGAAAAACGTAAACTACAAATAAGGAATTTAACAATACGTACATAATTCAATGTTTCCTGCACAAAAATTAAACTTGAAAAGCATTAAGAAAGAAAAATGAGTAAAAAATCGACTTCATCGTTCAATAAATCTTTTTACGCTTCAATAAAACTTGATAAAACTTTCAATCGTGTTAAGCATTCACTTGATATCTTCGTAGATATACATATAAGATAATATGTATGTGGGTATGTGTGTGAATGTTTTATAACTATGTGTGTATCAGATTGAAAATGCCATGTATCACCCAATCAGGATATTGGATGCTAAAAATAAACGTTATGTATGTGGGAATAAAATGCATTAAATTATTAACTTTTTGTTGTTATTGTTGTTGTTTTTTATGTATGTTGTCGTGGTTCCGGTTGTGTGTTTTTAATTTGAACTTAGAAGTGGCTAAATTTGTTGTGCCAAATTTAAATTTTTTTAAAGTACACAAACAAAAAACAAATGGCTGTTATTGTAAATAGAGACTAAGCTTCTAACTAACTAACTAACTAACTAACTAAACTACTAACTAACTAACTAACTAACTAACTAACTAACTAACTAACTAAAACTAACTAACTAACTAACAAAACTAACAAACTAACTAAACTAACTAACTAACTAACTAACTAACTAACTAACTAACTAACTAACTAACTAACTAACTACTAACTAACTAACTAACTAAAACTAACTAACTTAACTAACTAACTAACTAACTAAACTAACTAACTAACTAACTAACTAACTAACTAACTAGCTAGCTAGCTAGATAAAACTAACTAGCCTAATAGTATACTATACGGTGGGACTTAGACCTATGTTTTTAGGCCTTACAATCATCAGCACAAACGAATAATACCCTTCCCCACTAGTAACGTCCACTTAAATTTTGAATTTTGAGCGAACACTCCATAAGTTGACAAGTGTACTTATTTTCAAGATTTCACAAATTTTAACGATAACAACTTAATTCCTTCAAAGTTCTGCTTAAAATTATAATAAGATGTGAAATGAGGGCGTTTTGAAATCTTAACAAAATATATACATATAAATATGTGCATATGTAGGTATCTAAGAAAATTAAATTTATAACCGTCATATACTAAAAATTATAAATACATACTCGTGTTTTAATTATCAAATTAAATCAAGGCAACATTTTGTGTGGCTGTTACCTTAAACCAAAAGTGCATTTATAGTTATTATTTGACTAATGACTACAAAGTATTACATATTTGTCATGTTTATCTTATGGTCTGTGTGGCAGTCTGTATGCAAAAATTAAGTTTTATAACTGAACCAAAAATGTTTAAATAAAAGTGTATTTACTACTATAAGTTTGTCGTTTAACTTAGCCTGAGCAATTATAATGCAATTAGTAATCGTCAATTATTATTTTCTTATTATTGCAGTTGTTGTGTAATTTAAAATACTTATAATCCAACAGCCTCATACTTAAATACAAAAATACACACTCATTACTAGAGTGGTGTAATGTAATGCATGAAATGATATGCATTATAATGGTGTGGTTTAGTCTAGTTAAGTATTTTTCTGCTGCTATATTACACTTTAGCGGCTGTGTGTATCTTTAAAATATATTTTTACACATAATTAACATTGATTTAATTTAATTAAGAATTAATTTTATTACAAAGTTAAGTGTAAAGAGTCAGCTCCATAATATTACACTGGGAGCAAAATTTGCTTACAGTCAATATTTAACACTGAGAATATTATAGATTGCCATAACCTTCTGTCTGTCTATATGTACATACATACATACATCTGTTCACAAGACCCTTCTATCCAGGCATGAATTTCTACATTAGATTAATGAAAAATTTCATTAAAAGTCAACTAATGAAGCAATTCATTGTATAATTGTAGAATGTTTCAACAATAATATGAATTTTCATTCCAACACCTTTATGAAATTGCTTCATTAATGTAATAAAATTAATCATTATTTCAGCGACTATATTTCATAAAATATATTTCATCAATAAAATATTTTCATAACTTTACGCACAAAAAATTATAGAAATCTGTTTTATAGGACTGGTAAAACTTATGCTCAAAACAAACATGCCTATCTTAATGAAATTGTTAAAAATTAAAACTTACGTTCATTTGAACATCTTAAAAATGTAAATTCAATAAAAATCTAAACAAACAATGACGCGTTCACATTTTCCTCTTACATATGTATGTATATTTAAATTAATGTGGGAAAAAACAATTAAACAAAAAAATGTTTGAATAAAATTTAAAAAAGTTCACACAAGTTCAAGTCACAAGTTCAACTAAATGAAAATTATAATTAATCGCCAAAAAAAAAGCTAAACTAACAAATAATTTCTTTAAATTATAATTTAAATGTCAAATGTACAAAACTTCCTATCGGTATTAACTGGCAATTATTGTCTCTAAAGAAAAATTCAACAGCAAAATAACAAATCAGCAAACAAATACAAGTAACATATTTTCCGTTTTTAATTCAATGAAATTTATCAGTAATTTTCTACAAATAAGTAGTTAAGCGGCGCCAAAATCAAATTAAAGAAAAAATTGTGCAATCACATACTCCAAACTATTAAATAAATAAAAAATAAATACATAGTTATTTGCAAGTAGTTTTTATTTAATTTACTAAATACTCGTGCCGAGGAAAAACTAAACAAAGATTTAAAGAGGAAATTTCGTACATACACATGTAGTTATTTAAACTTGCAACAGGCAAACATCTATTTATACCTATTTATAAAGATACGAGTACGTGTAAGTTTAATAATATAATATATGTAATTTTAATTATATGTTTGAATAATACCAAGTTTACGTATATTAAAACAAATTTAAACAACAATCAAGCAATAAAATATTGTGGCAAGTAGAAACGGAAAAAAAAAAAAACTATGCAAACGTGCATACTGGGGAACTCTGACAGAGTTTACACACTCTTAAACCTTTATTGGTGTCTTAAAAGTGTTGGAGTAGTGATGTTAGAGAAAATTTATTTGAATGTATTTAAGTGGGACTAATAATGAACTTTTTGTGAAACTATTAGTACCGAAAGAGGGACACATGTTTTTTAGTTTCATCTCGAAGAAGTGGATTTTATATCCACCATCAAAATATTAGCCAAACCGAGAGGCCTAAAATTTCCCATAAGCCCACATTTGAACCGAAATCCCATATAACTCCTCTTGGAGAAAACAATGTTATTAAGATATTAAGAGAAGTTTAACAAACTTTAGTTAGGTACTTAGTTAGTTAGTAGATAGTTAGATAGTTAGTTAGTTAGTTAGTTAGTTAGTAGTTAGTTAGTTAGTTAGTTAGTTAGTTAGTTAGTTAGTTAGCGAGTTAGTTAGTTAGTTACTTAGTTAGTTAGTTAGTTAGTTAGTAGTTAGTTAGTTAGTTAGTTAGTTAGTTAGTTAGTTAGTTAGTTAGTTAGTTTAGTTAGTTAGTAGTTAGTTAGTTAGTAGTTAGTTAGTTAGTTAGTTAGTAGTTAGTTAGTTAGTTAGTAGTAGTTAGTTAGCCCACATTGAACCGAAATCCCATATAACTCCTCTTGGAGAAAACAATGTTATTAAGATATAAGAGAAGTTTAACAAACTTAGTTAGGTACTTAGTTAGTTAGTTAGTTAGTTAGTTAGTTAGTTAGTAGTAGTTAGTTTAGTTAGTTAGTAGTTAGTTAGTTAGTTAGTTAGTTAGTTAGTTAGTTAGTTAGTTAGTTAGTTAGTTAGTTAGTTAGTTAGTTAGTTAGTTAGTTAGTTAGTTAGTAGTTAGTTAGTTAGTTAGTTAGTTAGTTAGTTAGTTAGTTAGTAGTAGTTAGTTAGTTAGTTGTTTGTTCTTTGTTAGTAGTTAGTTTAGTTTTAGTTAGTTAGTTAGTTAGTAGTTAGTTAGTTAGTAGTTAGTTAGTTAGTAGTAGTTAGTAGTTAGTTAGTTAGTTAGTTAGTTAGTTAGTAGTTAGTTAGTTAGTTAGTAGTTAGTTAGTTAGTTAGTAGTTAGTTAGTTAGTTGTTAGTTAGTAGTAGTAGTTAGTTAGTTAGTTAGTTAGTTAGTTAGTTAGTTAGTAGTTAGTTAGTTAGTTAGTTAGTTAGTTAGTTAGTAGTTAGTTAGTTAGTTAGTTAGTAGTTAGTTAGTTAGTTAGTAGTAGTTAGTAGTTAGTTAGTAGTTAGTTAGTTAGTTAGTTAGTTAGTAGTTAGTTAGTTAGTTAGTTAGTTAGTAGTAGTTAGTTAGTTAGTTAGTTAGTTAGTTAGTTAGTTAGTTAGTTAGTTAGTTAGGTTAGTTAGTTAGTTAGTTAGTAGTTAGTTAGTTAGTTAGTTAGTTAGTTTAGTTAGTTAGTTAGTAGTTAGTTAGTTAGTTAGTTAGTTAGTTAGTTAGTTAGAGTTAGTTAGTAGTTAGTAGTTAGTTAGTTAGTTAGTTAGTTAGTTAGTTAGTTAGTTAGTAGTTAGTTAGTAGTAGTAGTTAGTTAGTTAGTTAGTTAGTTAGTTAGTTAGTTAGTTAGTTAGTAGTTAGTTAGTTAGTTAGTTAGTTAGTAGTTAGTAGTTAGTTAGTTAGTTAGTTAGTTAGTTAGTTAGTTAGTTAGTTAGTTAGTTAGTAGTTAGTTAGTAGTTAGTTAGTTAGTTAGTTAGTTAGTTAGTTAGTTAGTAGTTAGTTAGTTAGTAGTTAGTAGTTAGTTAGTTGTAGTTAGTTAGTTAGTTAGTTAGTTAGTAGTTAGTTATTAGTTAGTTAGTTAGTTAGTAGTTAGTTAGTAGTTAGTTAGTTAGTTAGTTAGTAGT
>NW_023997428.1:0-22144 GCF_015586225.1 Lucilia sericata | reverse complement strand
ATATCTTGATGAGTAAAGCTATTGTGATAAAAGTCGAAGTTAAAATATGTTTTGTATACATACAAATCATTCTACCAAATTTTTTACGGATCGGTCCATTATTGGTCATAGCTCCCATATAAGGCCCACTCCGAAATTCATTTAAAAGCTCATATATCATTGTCAAACAAAGCTATCTTGATAAAATTCGACACAAATATGTTTAGTCTAAATATGAATCACTCTACTAATTTTTTTCCGAATAGGCCCATAATTGGTCATAGCTCCCATATAAGGTCCACTTCCGAAAATCACTTAAACGCATATATTTCATTAAATTCTAAAGTTATCGGGATAAAATTCGACAAAAATATGTTTTGTGTACATTAAAATCATTCCACCAATTTTTTACGGATCGGTTTCATTATTGGTCATAGGTCCCATATAAGGCCCACTTCCGAAATCACTTAAAAGCACATATTTCATTGTCAAATAAAGCTATCTTCATAAAATTCGACACAAATATGTTTTGTCTTTATATGAGTCACTCTACGAAATTTTTCCGGATAGACTCATAATAGGTCATAGCTCCCATATAAGGTCCACTTCCGAAAATCAATTAAACGAATATATTTCATTAAATTCTAAAGCTATAAGGATAAAATTCGACTTGAATATATAATGTGTACATATAAATCATTCTACCACTTTTTCCCCGGATCGGTCCATTATTGGTGATAGCTCCCATATAAGTCCCACTTCCGAAAATTACTTAATCGCACATATTTCATTGTTAAATAAAGTTATCTTGATAAAATTCGACACAAATATGTATTGTCTTTATATGAATCACTCTACGAAATTTTTTCCGGATAGGCTCCCATAGAGGGTCCACATACGAAAATCACTTAAACGCATATATTTCTTTGAATAATAAGGCTATCGGGATGAAGTACGACTTGAATATGTTTTGTGAGCATATAAATCATTCTACCAAATTTTTTTCCGGATTGACCCCACATATTGTAGTAGCCTAATAAGGTCCACTTCAAAAAAATCACTTAAACGCACATATTTCATTATCAAATAAAGGATCTTGATAAAATTCGACACAAATATGTTTTGTGTAAGGTCATAGCTCCTATACATATAAAGTCCACCTCCGAAAATCACCTACACGCAAATATTTCATTAATTAATAAATCTATTGTAAGTAATCATTATACTAAATCATTATACTAAATTTTTTCTTTATCGGTTGATAATTGATCACAACTCCCATATAATTTCCATTTCCGAAAATTACTCAAATGCACTTGATAATCAAAGTTACCGGGATAAAATTCGACATAAATGTTTATTTTGTATATATAAATCATTCTACGAATTTTTTTCTTCCGGATCGGTCCATAGGTTGTCTTAGCTCCCATATAAGGTATACTTCTGAAATCACTTAATATCACTTAATTCGTTATTAAATGATTATATCCGGATAAAATTCAAAATGAGTATGTTCTGTGTACAGATATATCATTATATTAAAATGTTTTAAAACTGGCCTATTAATATACATTTTTCTCGACCTAATTAAAATTAGTTTGACATATGCATAAATGTTAGTACCCTCAATAAGGAAACAAAAATTTCGCCAAGTTATCTAAAAATTAGATAGTTAAATGGGTCTCAATGAAAAGTAGCTTGCTGGTGGAGGGTATTTAAGATTCGGCAGAGCCGAATATAGCACTCTAACTTGTTTTTTTTTATAATTTTTGACTAGTTCGAGTTCTTTTGACTAAAAATATGAATTTAAAGCCATTTTGACCAAAGTCAAATTTTTCTTAATTCCTTGTTTTTTCAAAAAAAAAAATCGACTTTTAAACAACTTTTACCATGCAAAATTTATATTATTTCGATATAAGTCGAAAGGTCTTTAAAAACATAGGACAAACATGAAAGTGGACAATATAGGTCCACATCTCCTTAAGTGAAATATTCTACACTTGATAAAAAAGTGTTAAGTCAAATTTTGCAATTATTTAATAAGAGTCGACTTTTTGTAATTTTTATCCGATGTTGTAAATAATTGTCTGCAGAATATTCTTATAAGAATCTCTGAAATTGAAAATCGACAACATATCACATATCATTTAAAAAAGTCGACTTTTTAAATTTGTTATCTTAAAAAGTCGTTTTTTGAAGACTTCTTTCGATTTTTTTTCCAATTTAACTTGAACATAACCTAATTTTTACGATGCTTTAAAAATTTGTCCAAAATTCTTGAATTACATAGCTTTTTGGAAAAAATCGACTTTTAAACGACTAAAAAGCTGACTTTAAGCAAATTTTTAACACTTTCTTATTCTTTATACCCTCCACCACCATCAGTGGTGATAGAGGGTATATATAAGTTTGTCATTCCGTGTGTAACACCAAGAAATATTCGTCTGAGACCCAACAAAGTATATATATTCTGGGTCCCTATGAAATTCTGAGTCGATTTAGCTATGTCCGTCTGTCCGTCTGTCTGTCTGTCTGGTTAAAACACGCTCACGTTAAAACTAAGCAAAAGAAATCAGCCAAATTCACTAAGAATATTCATTATTGTCCTAAGCAGTTTGGTATTGAAAATCAGCAAAATCGGTTCACAACGTAAAAAGTTATAAGTAAAAATTTCAGACTACCTCGAAAAAAATTACGTTTTTTTCATAATTCTTTTGAAGTTTTCTCAGAAACTACCAAAGATATTTCGATGAATTTTGTCACACATTATTTTTTCAGGGCAGTAATCAATTATGTTTAAAATCTTTACAATCGATCCAATATTTCCCATAGCCCCCATACAAAGGTATATATTCCCGGAAATTAGTTTATCGTTAATAACTCCCTCAAATATATCGGTATCAACACAAAATTGTTGGTACATGCAAATATAATATGAACAGAAATCATACTATCAACGCAGATCTCAGTCGGTCCACCATTGGTCATAGCTCTCATATAAGGTCCACTTCCGAAAATCACCTAAACGCACACATTTCTTTGATGAGTAAAGCTATTGTGATAAAAGTCGAGTTAAATATGTTTTGTATACATACAAATCATTCTACCAAATTTTTTACGGATCGGTCCATTATTGGTCATAGCTCCCATATAAGGCCCACTTCCGAAATTCATTTAAAAGCTCATATATCATTGTCAAACAAAGCTATCTTGATAAAATTCGACACAAATATGTTTAGTCTAAATATGAATCACTCTACGAAATTTTTTCCGGATAGGCCAATAATTGGTCATAGCTCCCATATAAAGTCCACTTCCGAAAATCACTTAAACGCATATATTTCAATGAAATATAAAGCTATTGGGATAAAATTCGACACAAATATATTTTGTATACATACAAATCATTTTAAATTTTTTTTTACGGATCGGTCCATTATTGGTCATAGCTCCCATATAAGGCCCACTTCCGAAAATCACTTAAAAACACATATTTCATTGTCAAATAAAGCTATCGTGATAAAATTCGACATAAATAGATTTTGTCTAAATATGAATTACTCTACTAATTTTTTTCCGAATAGGCCTATAATTGGTCATAGCTCCCATATAAGGTCCACTTCCGAAAATCTCTTAAACGCATATATTTCATTGAATTCTAAAGTTATCGGGATAAAATTCGACAAAAATATGTTTTGTGTACATTAAAATCATTCCACCAAATTTTTTACGGATCGGTTCATTATTGGTCATAGGTCCCATATAAGGCCCACTTCCGAAAATCACTTAAAAGCACATATTTCATTGTCAAATAAAGCTATCTTCATAAAATTCGACACAAATATGTTTTGTCTTTATATGAGTCACTCTACGAAATTTTTTCCGGATAGACTCATAATAGGTCATAGCTCCCATATAAGGTCCACTTCCGAAAATCAATTAAACGAATATATTTCATTAAATTCTAAAGCTATAAGGATAAAATTCGACTTGAATATGTAATGTGTACATATAAATCATTCTACCACTTTTTCCTCGGATCGGTCCATTATTGGTGATAGCTCCCATATAAGTCCCACTTCCGAAAATCACTTAAAAACACATATTTCATTGTCAAATAAAGCTATCGTGATAAAATTCGACATAAATAGATTTTGTCTAAATATGAATTACTCTACTAATTTTTTTCCGAATAGGCCCATAATTGGTCATAGCTCCCATATAAGGTCCACTTCCGAAAATCACTTAAACGCATATATTTCATTGAATTCTAAAGTTATCAGGATAAAATTCGACAAAAATATGTTTTGTGTACATTAAAATCATTCCACCAAATTTTTTACGGATCGGTTCATTATTGGTCATAGGTCCCATATAAGGCCCACTTCCGAAAATCACTTAAAAGCACATATTTCATTGTCAAATAAAGCACTCTACGAAATTTTTTCCGGATAGACTCATAATAGGTCATAGCTCCCATATAAGGTCCACTTCCGAAAATCAATTAAACGAATATATTTCATTAAATTCTAAAGCTATAAGGATAAAATTCGACTTGAATATGTAATGTGTACATATAAATCATTCTACCACTTTTTCCACGGATCGGTCCATTATTGGTGATAGCTCCCATATAAGTCCCACTTCCGAAAATTACTTAATCGCACATATTTCATTGTTAAATAAAGTTATCTGATAAAATTCGACACAAATATGTATTGTCTTTATATGAATCACTCTACGAAATTTTTTCCGGATAGGCTCCCATAGAGGGTCCACATACGAAAATCACTTAAACGCATATATTTCTTTGAATAATAAGGCTATCGGGATGAAGTACGACTTGAATATGTTTTGTGAGCATATAAATCATTCTACCAAATTTTTTCCGGATTGACCCACATATTGTAGTAGCCTATATAAGGTCCACTTCAAAAAAATCACTTAAACGCACATATTTCATTATCAAATAAAGGTATCTTGATAAAATTCGACACAAATATGTTTTGTGTAAGGTCATAGCTCCTATACATATAAAGTCCACTTCCGAAAATCACCTAAACGCAAATATTTCATTAATTAATAAATCTATTGTAGTAATCATTATACTAAATCATTATACTAAATTTTTTCTTTATCGGTTGATAATTGGTCACAACTCCCATATAATTTCCATTTCCGAAAATTACTCAAATGCACTTGATAATCAAAGTTATCGGGATAAAATTCGACATAAATGTTTATTTTGTATATATAAATCATTCTACGGATTTTTTTCTTCCGGATCGGTCCATAGGTTGTCTTAGCTCCCATATAAGGTATACTTCTGAAAATCACTTAATATCACTTAATTCGTAATTAAATGATTATATCCGGATAAAATTCAAAATGAGTATGTTCTGTGTACAGATATATCATTATATTAAAATGTTTTCAAACTGGCCTATTAATATACATTTTTCTCGACCTAATTAAAATTAGTTTGACATATGCATAAATGTTAGTACCCTCAATAAGGAAACAAAAATTTCGCCAAGTTATCTAAAAATTAGATAGTTAAATGGGTCTCAATGAAAAGTAGCTTGCTGGTGGAGGGTATTTAAGATTCGGCAGAGCCGAATATAGCACTCTAACTTGTTTTTTCTTAAAAAGTCGATCTCTGAAGACTTTTGAAAATTTTTGCAAATTTTACTCGAACTTAAACTAATTTTTACGACTTTTATAAATTTGTCCTACATTCTTTAGTTTATGTAGATTTTATGGAAAAAGTCGACTTTAAACTACTAAAAAGTTGACTTTAAAATAATTTTAAAATTTTTTATTATTTTTTAAACGTCATTTCGACAAAATTGGAATTTTTCTGACTTATTACGATAAATCGTATATTTATTTAATTAAATGTACTTTACAGTCGACTTTTTCGGTAAATAAAATTGAAAAAATATTGCTCTTTAAATTCAAATTATCGTAAAAGTAAAAAATTTGAAAATGAATAATAAATCGAAAAATTTGAGATTAGTAGAAAAAAGTATACATTTTTAGTTAAATACTCGACTTATTATTAAAATAAATGTATAATTTGACTTAACACTTTTTATCAAGTTTATAATTTTTCACTTAAGGTGATGTGGGTCCTATATATTTTCAAGTTTGTCCTATATTTTTAAAGACTTTTCGACTCATATCGAAATTTATATATAGGAAAATAGACGATTTATTGAAATAATTATACTTTTGCATCATAAAAGTTTTTTAAAGTCGACTTTTTGTAAAAAAAAACAAGGAAGTCAGAAAAATTCTTATTAAGTTGAAACGAAATTCATCTTTTTAATTAAAAGAACTCTATATCGTCCATTTGATATTTCAGAGATTCTTATAAAAAACTACTCAGACAATTATTTAAAACAAATTTGGCTTAACACTTTTTTTATCAAATGTAGATAGGGTTAAAAAAGTGTGAAATTTTCGGAAAATACAAATTATACATAACATTATATTATTTTCATTAACACGTTTTGGGCTAATCAAGTGATAGTTTAAGAATTTTCTTATTTATATATATATTTGAAAGTATATAATTATTACATTGCGCATAGTTTGGGTGCATCTTTTCTAGGTACTGCATTGTTTGAGGACTTTCGATTTACTTATAGTTTGAGGACATATTTTTATTAATCAAATTTGATAAAAATTCATAAAATATCACTTAAGCTTTGTTAGTAACATTTGAAAGGTTGTTTAAAGTCGACTTTTTCAGAAAAAGCTAGGAATGTAGAATGGCGAGCAAAATTTAATGCGTTTTTAAATGTTTTTAAAATTAAAATTTTTAGCCCTCTAAATTAGACTTTTTTCTATAGAAATCCCCCTATGCGCAAATTGAAACATTTTCCTATGTATCAATTTGTTAATAATAATGTAAATTTATAGCAATCGATCTACTACATATCTAAAAGAATTTTCTTTTTCCCATTTCATTACTCTCGTGTTGATAACATTAAAAAATCTATCAAGTGTCAACAATGTCCGTAAGTGTCATTTTGTATTGGCGCGAAATAATACAAACTACAAAGTCACCACTATGATATTTTTAAAAACGGCGTGGGGCGAAAACTAAATGGCGCCAAAAAATATACGAAAGTCCAGGGCGACAAGGTGGTAATATTTCAACGGCGGCAAATTCCTAATTTGCCATAAAAGTGTGGTAACCCCAAAATCAAAAACAAATTTTTAAAATCAAAATTAAGGCATTAAAGCCGTATACATTAAAAAAGAAATACTTAATTATAGTATATTTAACATAGCGGAATCTAAATATGCAATAAAAAAAAATTGGAAAAAAATGTCCTCAAAGTAACATGTCCCCAAACTATGCGCAAGGCATATAAAACTTTGGGGACAGTCCCCAAAGTATGCAAATGTCCCAAAACTATGCGTTAGACCGAAACACTGTCCCCGAAGTATGCGGTATGCATATATATATATATATATATATATATATATATATATATATACATATATTCTTTTGTTTTAATTTAATTTATTTCAAAACACATTTTTTTATTTTTTTTTTTTATGAAATTTTGTTAGAAAAAAAATAATTTTATAGTTATATAATCTTAATTCAGTAATTATGATGAATTAATAGTTGTAAAATAAAGTTCCAATATGAATAAGTAAATTTAAACCTTTTGGTCTTCTTATTTTTTGCGAATGTGAGAATTTTAGGATAAGAGTTTAGTTTAGGGGTTCTAAGAATTTTATAAATGCTATTAGAACTATGATTGGCGAGGGTTATGAGGCATTGGTACCCATTAATATCTGGGTAGCCGAAAGTTGGGCAACTATGTAGAAAACATCAACAATCTCTTTGAGTAAATTTCACTTTTAACTAGATTTGGGGCATTTGATAATTTGTAGTTTAATTTTATAATCTAGTTTTATTGTTTTATTAAACTCCAATGATTTTCTTTTAGTATTTTTTTCTCGGGAGTCTGTAATACAGAGCATGTAATCAACATTGGAAGCTAATGAATTGGACCCGAACCTCCCCACCCGACTCCTAGCTAGCTTATCGATGGCTCCCATTGTCCATTTCTTTAGTTTTCACCTACCGGAAATCGAGATATTAAACTTTTATTGACAACAAGAGCCTTGCTTAAAATTGTATTCAAAGACACTTTTGATTTCCTGGGTTTGGATAGAGCCTTTTAGTATAAGTTGAATTTTTTCTTAATTTATATTATTTTGGTTCATTTCTAAATATATGAAAATACAGTCTTGTTTTAAAATTTCGTTTGTGTACATTACAATAGAGCTATGCTAATTAAAAGATGTTTACGTTCAATCTTAGTTTTTCGCAAGAGCTAAATTAGAGCTCTCTTGTGTTAAGCAAAGTGTGTTTTTATTGAAAAAGTTCTTGGATTATATAGTAATTAATTGCTTACACAGCATTATTCATAAAGTGGATAGTGTAACAATTTGACAGAACATTGAACGCAAGAAATACATACAAACAAAGCCACGATCAGTAAAATATTTAAAGTATTGACTGTTTTATGGACTTTGTTATATGATATTATTTATAATTGCTTTTTCAATTATCTGTCAGCATAAGCGATACATGTTTTATGCTACAATACTAAGAAATTTACTCTGTACCAAAAATTGTAATGATATCCCAATTTTAAGAACTTAAGATTTTGAGTAAGCGATGTGTCAAAAGAAAGTGCGTTTCTTATGGATTAGAATGAGGTATACAAAACTATCGTAGCTTGAAAATTGTCAAAGTTATTTGCAGGAATAGGGAAAATACAATATACTAAGAAATTTACTCTGTACCAAAAATTGCAATGATATCATAATTTTACCAATTTTAAGAACATAAGATTTTTGAATAGGCGATATGTCAAAAGAAAGTGCGTTTCTTATGGATTAAAATGAGGTATACACAACTGTCTTAGCTTGAAAACTGTCAAAGTAATTTGCAGGAATAGGGAAAATACAATATACTAAGAAATTTCCTCTGTACCAAAAATTGCAATGATATCCCAATTTTAAGAACTCAAGATTTTTGAAGAAGCGATATGTCAAAAGAATGTGCGTTTCTTATGGATTAAAATGAGGTATACAAAACTGTCGTAGCTTGAAAACTGTCAAAGTTATTTGCAGGAATAGGGAAAATACAATATACAAAGAAATTTCCTCTGTACCAAAAATTGCAATGATATCCCAATTTCAAGAACTCAAGATTTTTGAATAAGCGATATGTCAAAAGAATGTGCGTTTCTTATGGATTAAAATGAGGTATACAAAACTGTCGTAGCTTGAAAACTGTCAAAGTTATTTGCAGGAATAGGGAAAATACAATATACAAAGAAATTTACTCTGTAACAAAAATTGTAATAATATCCCAATGTTACCAATTTTAAGAACTAAGGATTCTTAAAGAATCGATACGTCAAAAGAAAGTGGGTTTCTTACAATATACTAAGAAATTTACTCTGTACAAAAAATTGTAATAATATCCCAATGTTACCAATTTTAAGAACTAAGGATTCTTAAAGAATCGATATGTCGAAAGAAAGTGGGTTTCTTACAATATACTAAGAAATTTACTATGTACCAAAAATTGTAATGATATCCTAATTTTACCAAATTTAAGAACTTAAGGTTTTTGAATAAGCGATATGTCAAAGAAAGTGGGTTGCTTATGGATTAAAATGAGGTATACAAAACTGTCATAGCTTGAAAACTGTCAAAGTTATTTGCAGGAATAGGGAAAATACAATATACTAAGAAATTTACTCTGTACCAAAAATTTTAATGATTTAAAACTGTCAAAGTTATTTTCAGGAATAGGGAAAATACAATATACTAAGAAATTTACTCTGTATCAAAAATTTTAATCATATCCCAATTTTACCAATTTTAAGATCTTAAAATTTTTGAATAAGCGATATGTCAAAAGAAAGTGAGTTTCTTATGGATTAAAATGAGGTATACAAAACTGTCGTAGCTTGAAAACTGTCAAAGTTACTTGCAGGAATAGGGAAAATACAATACACTAAGAAATTTACTCTGTACCAAAAATTGCAATAATATCTTAATTTTACCAATTTCAAGAACTTAAGATTTTTGAAGAAGCGATATGTCAAAAGAAAGTGCGTTTCTTATGGATTAAAATGAGGTATACAAAACTGTCGTAGCTTGAAAACTGTCAAAGTTATTTGCAGGAATAGCGAAAATACAATATACTAAGAAATTTATTCTGTACCAAAAATTGCAATGATATCCCAATTTTAAGAACTTAAGATTTTTGAAGAAGCGATATACCAAATAAAAATGGGTTTCTAATGGATTAAAATGAGATATACAAAACTGTCGTAGCTTGAAAACTCTCAAAGTTATTTGCAGGAATAGGGAAAATACAATATACTAAGAAATTTACTCTGTACAAAAAATTGCAATTATATCCCAATTTTACCAATTTTAAGAACTTAAGATTTTTGAGTAAGCGATATGTCAAAAGAGAGTGCGTTTCTTATGGATTAAAATAAGATATACAAACTGTCGTAGCTTGAAAACTGCTAATGTTATTTGCAGGAATAGGGAAAACACAATATACTAAGAAATTTACTCTGTACCAAAAATTGTAATGATATCCCAATTTTAAGAACTTAAGATTTTTGAGTAAACGATATGTCAGAAGAAAGTGCGTTTCTTATGGATTAAAATGAGGTATACAAAACTGTCGTAGCTTGAAAACTGTCAAAGTTATTTGCAGGAATAGGGAAAATACAATATACTAAGAAATTTACTCTGTACCAAAAATTTTTATGATTTCCCAATTTTAAGAATTTAAGATTTTTGAATAAGCTATATGTCAAAATAAAGTGCATTTCTTATGGATTAAAATGAGGTATACAAATCTGAAGTAGCTTGAAATCTGTCAAAATTATTGGCAGGAATAGGGAAAATACAATATACTAAGAAATTACTTTGTACCAAAATTGTAATAATATCCCAATTTTACCAATTTTAAGAACTAAGGATTTTGAATAAGCGATATTCAAATGGATTAAAATGAGGTATACAAAACTGTCGTAGCTTGAAAAGTCTCAAAGTTATTTGCAGGAATAGGGAAAATACAATATACTAAGAAATTTACTCTGTACCAAAAACTGTAATGATATCCCAATATTAAGAACTTAAGATTGAGTAAGCGATATGTCAAAAGTAAGTGCGTTTCTTATGGATTAAAAGGAGGTATACAAACTGTCGTAGCTTGAAAACTGTCAAAGTTATTTTCAGGAATAGGGAAAATACAATATACTAAGAAATTTACTCTGTACCAAAAATTGCAATGATATCGCAATTTTAAGAACTCAAGATTTTTAAATAAGCGATATGTCAAAAGAAAGTGCGTTTCTTATGGATTAAAATGAGGTATACAAATCTGACGTAGCTTGAAAACTGTCAAAATTATTGGCAGGAATAGGGAAAATACAATATACTAAGAAATTTACTCTGTACCAAAAATTGTAATAATATCCCAATTTTACCAATTTTAAGAACTAAGGATTTTTGAACAAGCGATATATCAAAAGAAAATGGGTTTCGTATGGATTAAAATGAGGTATACAAAACTGTTGTAGCTTGAAAACACTCAAAGTTATTTGCAGGAATAGAGAAAATATAATATACTAAGAAATTACTCTGTACCAAAAATTGCAATTATATCCCAAGTTTAAGAACTTAAGATTCTTGAATAAGCGATATGTCAAAAAAAGTGCGTTTCTTATGGATTAAAATGAGGTATACAAAACTGTCGTAGCTTGAAAACTGTCAAAGTTATTTGCAGGAATAGGGAAAATACAATATACTAAGAAATTTACTCTGTACCAAAAATTGCAATGATATCCCAATTTTAAGAACTTAAGATTTTTGAATAAGCGATATGTCAAAAGAATGTGCGTTTCTTATGGATTAAAATGAGGTATACAAAACTGTCGTAGCTTGAAAACTGTCAAAGTTATTTGCAGGAATAGGGAAAATACAATATACTAAGAAATTTACTCTGTACCAAAAATTGCAATGATATCCCAATTTTAAGAACTTAAGATTTTTGAATAAGCGATATGTCAAAAGAATGTGCGTTACTTATGGATTAAAATGAGGTATACAAAACTGTTGTAGCTTGAAAACTGTCAAAGTTATTTGCAGGAATAGTGAAAATACAAAATACTAAGAAATTTACTCTGTACCAAAAATTGCAATGATATCCCAATTTTAAGAACTTAAGATTTTTGAATAGGCGATACAGCAAAAGAAAGTGCGTTTCTTATGGATTAAAATGAGGTATACAAAACTGTCGTAGCTTGAAAACTGTCAAAGTTATTTGCAGGAATAGGGAAAATACAATATACTAAGAAATTTACTCTGTACCAAAAATTGCAATGATATCCCAATTTTAAGAACTTAAGATTTTTGAATAAGCGATATGTCAAAAGAAATGTGCGTTTCTTATGGATTAAAATGAGGTATACAAAACTGTTGTAGCTTGAAAACTGTCAAAGTTATTTGCAGGAATAGGGAAAATACAATATACTAAGAAATTACTCCTGTACCGAAAAATTGTAAATAATATCCCAATGTTTACAAATTTTAAAGAACTAAGGATTTTTAAGAATCGATTGTTCAAAAGAAGTAGGCTTCTTACAATATCTAAGAAATTTAATTGTACCAAACTGTAATGAATATGCCCTATTTTACGCAAATTTAAAGAACTTAAGATTTCTGATAAGCGATATGTCAAAAGAAAGTGGGTTTTCTTATGATTAAAATGAGGTATAAAAAAATGTCATAGCTTGAAAACTGTCAAAGTTATTTGCAGGAATAGGGAAAATACAATATACTAAGAAATTAACTCTGTACAAAAATTTTAATGATTTCCCAATTTTAAGAATTTGAAGAACTTAAGATTTTTGAATAAGCTATATGTCAAAAGAAAGTGCATTTCTTATAGATTAAAATGAGGTATACAAATCTGTCGTAGCTTGAAAACTGTCAAAGTTATTTCAGGATAGGGAAAATACAAATATACTAAGAAATTTACTCTGTATCAAAAATTTTAATCATATCCCAATTTTACCAATTTTAAGATCTTAAAATTTTTGAATAAGCGATATGTCAAAAGAAAGTGCGTTTCTTATGGATTAAAATGAGGTATACAAAACTGCCGTAGCTTAAAACTGTCAAAGTTATTTGCAGGAATAGGGAAAATACAATATACTAAGAAATTTACTCTGTACCAAAAATTTTATGATTTCCCAATTTTAAGAATTTTAAGAATTTAAGATTTTTGAATAAGCTATATGTCAAAAGAAAGTGCATTTCTTATGGACTAAATGAGGTATACAATTCTGACGTGGCTTGAAAACTGTCAAAATTATTGGCAGGATTAGGAAAATACAATATACTAAGAAATTTACTTTGTACCAAAAATTGTAATAATATCCCAATTTTACCAATTTTAAGAACTAAGGATTTTTGAATAAGCGATATATCAAAAGAAAATGGTTTTCGTATGGATTAAAATGAGGTATACAAAACTGTTGTAGCTTGAAAACTGTCAAAATTATTGGCAGGAATAGGGAAAATACAATATACAAAGAAATTACTCTGTACCAAAAATTGTAATAATATCCCAATTTTACCAATTTTAAGAACTAAGGATTTTGAATAAGCGATATATCAAAAGAAAATGGGTTCCGTATGGATTAAATGAGGTATACAAAACTGTCGTAGCTTGAAAACTCTCAAAGTTTTTTGCAGGAATAGGGAAAATACAATATACTAAGAAATTTACTCTGTACCAAAAATTGCAATTATATCCCAATGTTAAGAACTTAAGATTCTTGAATAAGCTATATGTCAAAAAAGTGCGTTTCTTATGGATTAAAATGAGGTATACAAAACTGTCTTAGCTTGAAAACTGTCAAAGTTATTTGCAGGAATAGTGAAAATACAAAATACTAAGAAATTTACTCTGTACCAAAAATTTTAATGATATCCCAATTTTAAGAACTTAAGATTTTTGAGTAAGCGATATGTCAAAAGAAAGTGCATTTCTTATGGATTAAAATGAGGTATACAAAACTGTCGTAGCTTGAAAATTGTCAAAGTTATTTGCAGGAATAGGGAAATACAATATACTATGAAATTTACTCTGTACCAAAAATTGCAATGATATCGCAATTTTAAGAACTCAAGATTTTTAAATAAGCGATATGCGAAAAGAAAGTGCGTTTCTTATGGATTAAATGAGGTATACAAAACTGTCGTAGCTTGAAAACTGTCAAAGTTATTTGCAGGAATAGGGAAAATACAATATACTAAGAAATTTACTCTGTACCAAAAATTTTAATGATTTCCCAATTTTAAGAATTTTAAGAATTTAAGATTTTTGAATAAGCTATATGTCAAAAGAAAGTGCGTTTCTTATAGATTAAAATGAGGTATACAAATCTGACGTAGCTTGAAAACTGTCAAAATTATTGGCAGGAATAGGGAAAATACAATATACTAAGAAATTTACTCTGTACCAAAAATTGTAATAATATCCCAATTTTACCAATTTTAAGAACTAAGGATTTTGAATAAGCGATATATCAAAAGAAAATGGGTTTCGTATGGATTAAAATGAGGTATACAAAACTGTCGTAGCTTAAAAACTCTCAAAGTTATTTGCAGGAATAGGGAAATACAATATAGTAAGAAATTTACTCTGTACCAAAAATTGCAATGATATCCCAATTTTAAGAACTTAAGATTTTTGAGTATGCGATATGTCAAAAGAATGTGCGTTTCTTATGGATTAAAATGATGTATACAAAACTGTTGTAGCTTGAAAACTGTCAAAGTTATTTGCAGGAATAGGGAAATACAATATACTAAGAAATTTACTCTGTACCAAAAATTGTAATATATCCCAATGTTACCAATTTTAAGAACTAAGGATTTTTAAAGAATCGATATGTCAAAGAAAGTAGGCTTCTTACAATATACTAAGAAATTTACTATGTACCAAAAATTGTAATGATATCCCTATTTTACCAAATTTAAGAACTTAGATTTCTGAATAAGCGATATGTCAAAAGAAAGTGGGTTTCTTATGGATTAAAATGAGGTATAAAAAACTGTCATAGCTTGAAAACTGTCAAAGTTATTTGCAGGAATAGGGAAAATACAATATACTAAGAAATTAACTCTGTAACAAAAATTTTAATGATTTCCCAATTTTAAGAATTTTAAGAACTTAAGATTTTTGAATAAGCTATATGTCAAAAGAAAGTGCATTTCTTATAGATTAAAATGAGGTATACAAATCTGTCGTAGCTTGAAAACTGTCAAAGTTATTTTCAGGAATAGGGAAAATACAATATACTAAGAAATTTACTCTGTATCAAAAATTTTAATCATATCCCAATTTTACCAATTTTAAGATCTTAAAATTTTTGAATAAGCGATATGTCAAAAGAAAGTGCGTTTCTTATGGATTAAAATGAGGTATACAAAACTGCCGTAGCTTAAAACTGTCAAAGTTATTTGCAGGGAATAGGGAAAATACAATATACTAAGAAATTTACTCTGTACCAAAAATTTTTATGATTCCCAATTTAAGAATTTTAAGAATTTAAGATTTTTGAATAAGCTATATGTCAAAAGAAAGTGCATTTCTATGGACTAAAATGAGGTATACATTTCTGACGTGGCTTGAAAAACTGTCAAAATTATGGCAGGATTAGGGAAAATACAATATACTAAGAAATCTTACTTTGTACCAAAATTGTAATATATCCCAATTTTACCAATTTTAAGAACTAAGGATTTTTGAATAAGCGATATATCAAAAGAAATGGTTTTCTTATGGATTAAAATGAGGTATACAAAACTGTCGTAGCTTGAAAACTCTCAAAGTTATTTGCAGGAATAGGGAAAATACAATATACTAAGAAATTTACTCTGTACCAAAAATTGTAATAATATCCCAATTTTACCAATTTTAAGAACTAAGGATTTTTGAATAAGCGATATATCAAAGAAAATGGGTTCCGTATAGATTAAAATGAGGTATACAAACCTGTCGTAGCTTGAAAACTCTCAAAGTTATTTGCAGGAATAGGGAAAATACAATATACTAAGAAATTTACTCTGTACCAAAATTGCAATTATAATCCCAATGTTAAGAACTTAAGATTCTTGAATAAGCTATATGTCAAAAAAGTGCGTTTCTTATGGATTAAAATGAGGTATACAAAACTCTCTTAGCTTAAAAACTGTCAAAGTTATTTGCAGGAATAGTGAAAATACAAAATACTAAGAAATTTACTCTGTACCCAAAATTGTAATAATATCCCAATGTTACCAATTTTAAGAACTAAGGATTTTTAAAGAATCGATATGTCAAAAGAAAGTAGGCTTCTTACAATTACTAAGAAATTTACTCTGTACCAAAAATTTTAATGATATCCCCAATTTTAAGAACTTAAGATTTTTGAGTAAGCGATATGTCAAAAGAAGTGCATTTCTTATGGATTAAGATGAGGTATACAAACTGTGTAGCTTGAAAATTGTCAAAGTTATTTGTCAGGAATAGGGAAATACAATATACTATGAAATTTACTCTGTACCAAAAATTGCAATGATATCGCAATTTTAAGAACTCAAGATTTTTAAATAAGCGATATGCGAAAAGAAAGTGCGTTTCTTATGGATTAAAATGAGGTATACAAAACTGTCGTAGCTTGAAAACTGTCAAAGTTATTTGCAGGAATAGGGAAAATACAATATACTAAGAAATTTACTCTGTACCAAAAATTTTAATGATTTCCCAATTTTAAGAATTTTAAGAATTTAAGATTTTTGAATAAGCTATATGTCAAAAGAAAGTGCGTTTCTTATAGATTAAAATGAGGTATACAAATTATTGGCAGGAATAGGGAAAATACAATATACTAAGAAATTTACTCTGTACCAAAAATTGTAATAATATCCCAATTTTACCAATTTTAAGAACTAAGGATTTTTGAATAAGCGATATATCAAAAGAAAATGGGTTTCGTATGGATTAAAATGAGGTATACAAAACTGTCGTAGCTTGAAAACTCTCAAAGTTATTTGCAGGAATAGGGAAAATACAATATACTAAGAAATTTACTTTGTACCAAAAATTGCAATTATATCCCAATTTTAAGAACTTAAGATTCTTGAAAAAGCTATATGCCAAAAAAAGTGCATATATAAAATGATATCCCAATTTAAGAACTTAAGATTTTTGAGTAAGCGATATGTCAAAAGAAAGTGCGTTTCTTATGGATTAAAATGAGGTATACAAAACTGTCGTAGCTTGAAAACTTCAAAGTTATTTCAGGAATAGGGAAAATACAATATACTAGAAATTTACTCTGTACCAAAAATTGGCAATGATATCGCAATTTTAAGAACTAAGGATTTTTGAATAAGCGATATGTCAAAAGAATGTGCATTTCTTATGGATTAAAATGAGGTATACAAAACTGTCGTAGTTTGAAAACTGTCAAAGTTATGTGCAGGAATAGGGAAACTACAATATACTAAGAAATTTACTCTGTACCAAAAATTGTAATGATATCCCAATTTTAAGAACTTAAGATTTTTGAGTAAGCGATATGTCAAAAGAAAGTGCGTTTCTTATGGATAAAAATGAGTTATACAAAACTGTCGTAGCTTGAAAACTGTCAAAGTTATTTGCAGGAATAGTGAAAATACAATATACTATGAAATTTACTCTGTACCAAAAATTGCAATGATATCGCAATTTTAAGAACTCAAGATTTTTGAATAAGCGATATGCCAAAAGAAAGTGCGTTTCTTATGGATTAAAATGAGGTATACAAAACTGTCGTAGCTTGAAAACTGTCAAAGTTATTTGCAGGAATAGGGAAAATACAATATACTAAGAAATTTACTCTGTACCAAAAATTGTAATAATATCCCAATTTTACCAATTTTAAGAACTAAGGATTTGGAACAAGCGATATATCAAAAGAAAATGGGTTTCGTATGGATTAAAATGAGGTATACAAACGGTTGTAGCTTGAAAACTCTCAAAGCTATTTGCAGGAATAGGGAAATACAATATACTAAGAAATTTACTCTGTACCAAAAATTGCAATTATATCCAAGTTTAAGAACTTAAGATTTTTGAATAGGCGATACAGCAAAAGAAAGTGCGTTTCTTGTGGATTAAAATGAGGTATACAAAACTGTCGTAGCTTGAAAACTGTCAAAGTTATTTGCAGGAATAGGGAAAATACAATATACTAAGAAATTTACTCTGTACCAAAAATTGCAATGATATCCCAATTTTAAGAACTTAAGATTTTTGAATAAGCGATATGTCAAAAGAATGTGCGTTTCTTATGGATTAAAATGAGGTATACAAAACTGTTGTAGCTTGAAAACTGTCAAAGTTATTTGCAGGAATAGGGAAAATACAATATACTAAGAAATTTACTCTGTACCAAAAATTGTAATAATATCCCAATGTTAGCAATTTTAAGAACTAAGGATTTTTAAAGAATCGATATGTCAAAAGAAAGTAGGCTTCTTACAATATACTAAGAAATTTACTATGTACCAAAAATTGTAATGATATCCCTATTTTACCAAATTTAAGAACTTAAGATTTCTGAATAAGCGATATGTCAAAGAAAGTGAGTTTCTTATGGATTAAAATGAGGTATAAAAAACTGTCATAGCTTGAAAACTGTCAAAGTTATTTGCAGGAATAGGGAAAATACAATATACTAAGAAATTAACTCTGTAACAAAAATTTTAATGATTTCCCAATTTTAAGAATTTTAAGAACTTAAGATTTTGAATAAGCTATATGTCAAAAGAAAGTGCATTTCTTATGGATTAAAATGAGGTATGCAAATCTGTCGTAGCTTGAAAACTGTCAAAGTTATTTTCAGGAATAGGGAAAATACAATATACTAAGAAATTTACTCTGTATCAAAAATTTAATCATATCCCAATTTTACCAATTTTAAGATCTTAAAATTTTTGAATAAGCGATATGTCAAAAGAAAGTGCGTTTCTTATGGATTAAAATGAGGTATACAAAACTGTCGTAGCTTAAAAACTGTCAAAGTTATTTGCAGGAATAGGGAAAATACAATATACTAAGAAATTTACTCTGTACCAAAAATTTTTATGATTTCCCAATTTTAAGAATTTTAAGAATTTAAGATTTTTGAATAAGCTATATGTCAAAGAAAGTGCATTTCTTATGGACTAAAATGAGGTATACAAATCTGACGTAGCTTGAAAACTGTCAAAATAATTGGCAGGAATAGGGAAAATACAATATACTAAGAAATTTACTTTGTACCAAAAATTGTAATAATATCCCAATTTACCAATTTTAAGAACTAAGGATTTTTGAATAAGCGATATATCAAAAGAAATGGTTTTCGTATGGATTAAAATGAGGTATACAAAACTGTTGTAGCTTGAAAACTGTCAAAATTATTGGCAGGAGTAGGGAAATACAATATACAAGAAATTTACTCTGTACCAAAAATTGTAATAATATCCCGATTTTACTAATTTTAAGAACTAGGATTTTTGAATAAGCGATATATCAAAAGAAAATGGGTTCCGTATGGATTAAAATGAGGTATACAAAACTGTCGTAGCTTGAAGGACTCTCACAGTTATTTGCAGGAATAGGGAAAATACAATATACTAAGAAATTTACTCTGTACCAAAAATTGCAATTATATCCCAATGTAAGAACTTAAGATTCTTGAAAAGCTATATGTCAAAAAAGTGCGTTTCTTAGGATTTAAAATGAGGTATACAAAACTGTCGTAGCTTGAAAACTGTCAAAGTTATTTTCAGGAATAGGGAAAACTACAAATACAAGAAATTTACTTATATCAAAAATTTAATCATATCCCAATTTTACCAATTTTAAGATCTTAAAATTTTTGAATAAGCGATATGTCAAAAGAAAGTGCGTTTCTTATGGATTAAAATGAGGGTATACAAAACTGTCGTAGCTTAAAAACTGTCAAAGTTATTGGAAGGAATAGGGGAGGAAAACCATATACTAAGAATTTACTCTGTACCAAAAATTTATGATTTCCCAATTTTAAGTTTTAAGAATTTAAGATTTTTGAATAAGCTATATGTCAAAAGAAAGTGCATTTCTTATGGACTAAAATGAGGTATACAAATCTGACGTAGCTTGAAAACTGTCAAAATATTGGCAGGAATAGGGAAAATACAATATACTAAGAAATTTACTTTGTACCAAAAATTGTAATATATCCCAATTTTACCAATTTTAAGAACTAAGGATTTTGAATAAGCGATATATCAAAAGAAAATGGTTTCGTATGGATTAAAATGAGGTATACAAAACTGTTGTAGCTTGAAAACTGTCAAAATTATTGCAGGAGTAGGGAAAATACAATATACAAAGAAATTTACTCTGTACCAAAAATTGTAATATATCCCGATTTTACTAATTTAAGAACTAAGGATTTTTGAATAAGCGATATATCAAAAGAAAATGGTTCCGTATGGATTAAAATGAGGTATACAAAACTGTCGTAGCTTGAAGACTCTCACAGTTATTTGCAGGAATAGGGAAAATACAATATACTAAGAAATTTACTCTGTACCAAAAATTGCAATTATATCCCAATGTTAAGAACTTAAGATTCTTGAATAAGCTATGTCAAAAAAGTGCGTTTCTTATGGATTAAAATGAGGTATACAAAACTGTCTTAGCTTGAAAACTGTCAAAGTTATTTGCAGGAATAGTGAAAATACAAAATACTAAGAAATTTACTCTGTACCAAAAATTTTAATGATATCCCAATTTTAAGAACTTAAGATTTTGGATTAAAATGAGGTATACGAAACTGTCGTAGCTTGAAAACTGTCAAAGTTATTTGCAGGAATAGGGAAATACAATATACTATGAAATTTACTCTGTACCAAAAATTGCAATGATATCGCAATTTTAAGAATTTAAGATTTTGAATAAGCTATATGTCAAAAGAAAGTGCGTTTCTTATGGATTAAAATGAGGTATACAAATCTGACGTAGCTTGAAAACTGTCAAAATTATTGGCAGGAATAGGGAAAATACCATATACTAAGAAATTTACTCTGTACCAAAAATTGTAATAATATCCCCATTTTAACAAATTTTAAGAACTAAGGATTTTTGAATAAGCGATATATCAAAAGAAAATGGGTTTCGTTTGGATTAAAATGAGGTATACAAAACTGTCGTAGCTTGAAAACTCTCAAAGTTATTTGCAGGAATAGGGAAAATACAATATACTAAGAAATTTACTTTGTACCAAAAATTGCAATTATATCCCAATTTTAAGAACTTAAGATTCTTGAATAAGCAATATGCCAAAAAAGTGCCTTTCTTATGGATTAAAATGAGGTATACAAAACTGTCTTAGCTTGAAAACTGTCAAAGTTATTTGCAGGAATAGTGAAAATACCAAATACTATAAATTTACTCTGTACCAAAATTTTAATGATATCCCAATTTTAAGAACTTAAGATTTTTGAGTAAGCGATATGTCAAAAGAAAGTGCGTTTCTTATGGATTAAAATGAGGTATACAAAACTGTCGTAGCTTGAAAACTGTCAAAGTTATTTGCAGGAATAGGGAAAATACAATATACTAAGAAATTTACTCTGTACCAAAAATTGCAATGATATCCCAATTTTACCAATTTTAAGAAGATATTTGCAGGAATAGGAAAAATACAATATACTAAGAAATTTACTCTGTACCAAAATTGCAATGTTATCCCCAATTTTAAGAACTTAAGATTTTTGAATAAGCGATATGTCAAAAGAATGTGCGTTTCTTATGAATTAAAATGAGGTATACAAAACTGTCGTAGCTTGAAAACTGCCAAAGTTTTGCAGGAATAGGGAAAATACAATATACTAAGAAATTTTCTCTTTACCAAAAATTGTAATAATATCCCAATGTTACCAATTTTAAGAACAAAGTGTTCTTAAAGAATCGATATGTCAAAAGAAAGTGCGTTTCTTATGGATTAAAATGAGGTATACA
>NW_023997427.1:0-21972 GCF_015586225.1 Lucilia sericata | reverse complement strand
GACCACTAGGGGTCCGCGGACCCCCTTTTGGGAACCGTTGGTCTAGTCTATAGTCTAGTCTATAGTCTAGTCTATAGTCTAGTCTATAGTCTAGTCTATAGTCTAGTCTATAGTCTAGTCTATAGTCTAGTCTATAGTCTAGTCTAGTCTATAGTCTAGTCTATAGTCTAGTCTATAGTCTAGTCTATAGTCTAGTCTATAGTCTAGTCTATAGTCTAGTCTATAGTCTAGTCTATAGTCTAGTCTATAGTCTAGTCTATAGTCTAGTCTATAGTCTAGTCTATAGTCTAGTCTATAGTCTAGTCTATAGTCTAGTCTATAGTCTAGTCTATAGTCTAGTCTATAGTCTAGTCTATAGTCTAGTCTATAGTCTAGTCTATAGTCTAGTCTATAGTCTAGTCTATAGTCTAGTCTATAGTCTAGTCTATAGTCTAGTCTATAGTCTAGTCCTATAGTCTAGTCTATAGTCTAGTCTATAGTCTAGTCTATAGTCTAGTCTATAGTCTAGTCTTATCTAGTCTATAGTCTAGTCTATAGTCAAGTCTATAGTCTAGTCTAGACTATAGACTAGACTATAGCCTAGTCTATAGTCTAGTCTACGCAAACTGTAAATCATATGGGTAAAAGCAAGTAAAATGGAGCAGAGGTTGCACAGGGCTTGAAAAGATCGCACGAGATCGTCACATGTATGTATTCACAAAATTTTGGATATCAAGATCAAGAATTAAGGTTCTAGATTCTAGATCCTTGACGATATTTTTATACTATATACTGTTTATAGATAGATAGATTAAGATAGATTAAGATGTTCTAGGTATTAAGGACCCCATTAATCGGCAGTTATTTTCTAATCCTATGACTCAACCAGCAAACCAAAAAAGCTGCTCGGCCTCGCATTAGTCTAGTCACATATCCTGACGATTATGTGACGCTCCCTATTAATGGCAACAATATCGATCTAGGGTTCAATTCTGTAAAATCTGAATCGGGACTGTTAGGGACGCTGATAGTCGAATTAGCAAGGTGCTCTCTACTTTCTGTTCTTATAAAGAAAATCTTCGTTACATTTATATAATCCCGTTCCCGGTATTTTTGAATGTCAGTCCCGTCTTTCACTGAAAAGAACATTGGTTCTCTTAACTCTTGATAGGAATCCTCGAATTAAGATATCTTTAGGGAATAAGCTATCTTGGTAAGAGGCTGTTTTATGATTTCTTGGTAAGAGGCTGTTTATGATTTCAAAGAGATCCATTGACTAGTATGTTAACCACCCTGTTGACAGTCTATGGACAGGTCTATTGACTAGTCTGTGGTCTAGTCTTCAGTCTAATATATGAACTAGTCTATAGAATAGCACATTGAAGAGAGATCTTTGAAGTCTATTGACTAGTGCATTGTCTAGTTTATTGAATAGTCTATTGATTAGACTGTTGACTAATTTATCCACTAGCCTGTTGCTTAGTCCATAGACTAGTCTACGGACTAACTTGTTGACTAGTCCATAGACTAGCATGTTGACTATTCAGTGGACTAGTATATTGACTAACCTGCTGACAGACTTTGTACTAGTCCATTGACAGTTCGTCTGTGGACTAGTCTTTTGACTAATCTATGAACTGAAGTCTATAGACTAGATTATTGTCTAGTCTATTGATTAGTTTATTGAATAGATTATTGATTAGACTAGTCTATTTACTAGCCTGTTGGTTAGTTAATGGACTACTCTATGGACTGGCTTGTTGACTATTCAATTTACTAGTCTATTGACAAGTCAGTGGACTAGTATGTTGACTAGCAGCTTATTGATCTGTATTGGCAAGTCTACTGATTAGACTGTCTGTTGTCTGTTGGTTTGTTAATGGTCTAAACTCTAGAGTGTGGATTAGTCTATGGACTGGGGTGTTGACTAATCAATTCATTAATCTATCGACTAGCCTGTTGACAATTCTATTGAGTATTTGTGGACTAGTTGATTGTCTAGTCCATTGCCTAGTCTATTGTTTATACTATTGACTAGTTTATTTACTAATCTGTTAGTTAGTTAATGAATTAGTCTGTTCACTAGTCAAAGGACCAGCCTATTAACAAGTCTATGTACTATTCTATTGACAATCTTATTAAGAATGAAAGTTTGGAAAAAGTACTTAATATGTTATGAAAGTACTGCAGTATTTTACGATGTCAGAAAGTACTAAAAAAGCTACAATAGGCACAAAAAGGGATTTCTGAAAGATTTGACTTCTATAATTTACCTTAATGTAATAAAATTTTCCAAATCAAATTATTTCTACTTTTAATTGTTCAATGTAAATCTAACTTTTAGCTCTAGTATGCAAAATTTGCAATATTTAGCTTTTTTTCCAATGAAATACCATAAAGAAATAAACGTAATTACAAAAAAAAGTATCGTTTTCAAGAAATAAACAAAATCTAAGAAACATGTCTGGGCAATTAAAAGCAAAAGAAGTAAAATATAACCATTGAAAAAAAAAAATTACAAATCTTAGGCTCCGACTGACTAAATGACTGACAGAGTCAAGTATATTTATGGTTTTCGTTTTTTTTTTTTTGCTGTTGTTGTTGGCGTTTGTGTTTTTGATGCTAATAAATTTTACTCTGGGTAGTGACGGTGTTTCAACATCTTTTAGAGGAATTTTTGCGAAGTTGAAATTCTATCCCACACGTTGTTTTGTTGCTGCTCAGAGTGTAACAACAATGATTGCAGCAATTCTTAGAAGAAACAAAAATCTATTTGGCTGAAAAAAAATTTTGCTTTTTTTCTCATTCGTGGGTCGGTTTAAAGGAATTTATTTATTGATTTTCAAAACATTTTCAATGCAATACCATCATTTTATCGGTAAAAATATGAGTAAAACTAATAAAATTTTTATACCTATAGAAAGCCTTTGGGGGGGGGTTGAGATTTTTCTTAAAGAAAAATTAATCAGAATTTAAAATTTAATTTAAAAATTTCCTATTTTACACAATTTTTGTTCACATAATATTCCTTTAAATGTAAAAAAATTCATAAAAAAATATTTTCAAAAATTACCAGCACACGCCACACTAACACCCCCTTTTTTATAAAATTCTTTTCGAAAAATTCCTAAATAAAAACACATCACATTTTTACATTTCTACACATTCACTAAAAATTCATTGACCTTTTAATCTTTAATCATCATCCTTAATAGACACAATATGATGAAAAATTATGATCCAACTATATGCAGATGTTTTTTTTACATCTAAATTTTCCTTCTAGTAAACATGTCGCTTTGAAAACAAACAAAAAATCTAGCAGACTAGAACTTGTCATAAATGTGTTGTTCATATAAATGAAACCTGACAATGTCAGGCCAACCAGCTAAAACTTATTTTAAAATATTCATTTGAAAAGAAAACCAAGAAAAGAGAGAGAAAAAAAAACCCAAATGGAATTTCTAAACATTCAACATGCAGCAGTACAATAAACTTTAACAAATAAATGGATAGACAGACATACACAACATTAAAATTGTTGTCGTCTTCACTATCTTGTTTGTCGTTGCCGCAGTCATTGTAGCTGGAGGATACGTACATACGTACCGTATTTTTATGGGAGAAAGACTAAACAGTTTCATAATATCTCCCCTTATTTTAGACTTATTTTACTGTAAATGGCCAGCAAGTATTTAAATTATTGTAATAAAATTTCAAATAAATAAAAGAGTCAATATTTAAATGAAAATAAAAGAACACACTCCACCACCCTAGGCCGACAGCTGACATTGAAAAAACGAATTCATTAAGGGTCAGAAAAAATTGTTATTATGTAAATGCAAATAAATTCTATACTCCTACAAGTTATAAGAGAAATTGTTAAAATTGTTTAAAAAAAAACTAGTCGAAAAGCGACAACATTTTTTAAAGTAAATCTAGTCGATAAGCGACAATATTTTCGAAAGAAAATCTAGTCCATAAGCGACAATATTTTCTAAACAAAATCTAGTCCATAAGCGACAGTATTTCTAAAGAAAGAAGATCTAGTCGATAAGCGACAATATTTTCTAAAGAAAATGTAGTCGATAAGCGACAATATTTTCTAAAGAAAATCTAATCGAAAAACGACAATATTTTCTTAATAAAACCTAGTCGATAAGCGACAATATTTCCTAAAGAAAATCTAGTCGATAAGCGACAATATTTTCCAAAGACAATCTAGTCGATAAGCGACAATATTTTCTAAAGAAAATATAGTCGATAAGCGACAATATTATCTAAAGAAAATGTAATCCATAAGCGACTATATTTTCTAAAGAAAATCTAGTCGCTAAGCGGCAATATTTCCCAAAGAAAATATAGTCGATAAGCGACAATATTTTCTAAAGAAAATCTAGTTGACAAGATGCAATATTTTCAAAAGAAAATCTAGTCGATAAGCGACAATATTATCTAAAGAAAATCTAACCGATAAGCGACAATATTATCTAAAGAAAATCTAATCGAAAAACGACAATATTTTCTTAATAAAACCTAGTCGATAAGCGACAATATTTTCTAAAGAAAGTCTAGTACATAATCTACAATATTTTCTAAACAATATCTAGTCGATAAGCGACAAGATTTTCTAAAGAAAATATAGTCGATAATCGAGAAGATTTTCCAAAGAAAATATAGTCCATAAAAGACACTATTTTTTAAAGAAAATCTAGTCGATAAGCGACAATATTTACTAAAGAAAATCTAATCGATAAACGACAATATTATCTAAAGAAAATCTAGTCGATAAGCGGCAATATTTTCTAAAGAAAACCTAGTCGATAAGCGACAATATTTTCTAAAGAAAACCTAGTCGATAAGCGACAATATTTTCTGGTCGAATAATCGACAAACGATTTGATTTTCTATAGAAAATATGTTCAAATATCGACCTCATTTTCTGTTGAAATTTTGGTCGAATATCTACTTCCTTTTCTATAGAAAGTCTGTTTAAATATCAAACTATTTTTTATAGAAAATATTGTCGAATATCGACATCATTTTCTATAGAAAATCTTGTCGAATATCGACATCATTTTCTATAGAAAATCTGGTCGAATATCGACATCATTTTCTATAGGAAATCTGGTCGAATATCGACATCATTTTCCATAGAAAATTTGGTCGAATATCGACATCATTTTCCATAGAAAATTTGGTCGAATATCGACATCATTTTCCATAGAAAATTTGGTCGAATATCGACATCATTTTCCATAGAAAATTTAGTCGAATATCGACATCATTTTCCATAGAAAATTTGGTCGAATGTCGACATCATTTTCTATAGAAAATCTGGTCGAATATGGACATCATTTTCTATAGAAAATTTGGTCGAATATCGACATTATTTTCCATAGAAAATTTGGTGGAATATCGATATAATTTTCCATAGAAAATTTGGTCGATTATCGACATCATTTTCAAAGAAAATTTGGTCGAATATCGACATCATTTTCCATAGAAAATTTGGTCGAATGTCGACATCATTTTCTATAGAAAATCTGGTCGAATGTCGACATCATTTTCTATAGAAAATCTGGTCGAATATGGACATCATTTTCTATAGAAAATTTGGTCGAATATCGACATCATTTTCTATAGAAAATTTGGTCGAATATCGACATCATTTTCCATAGAAAATTTGGTCGAATATCGACATCATTTTCCATAGAAAATTTGGTCGAATATCGACATCATTTTCCATAGAAAATTTGGTCGAATATCGACATCATTTTCCATAGAAAATTTGGTCGAATATCGACATCATTTTCCATAGAAAATTTGGTCGAATATCGACATTATTTTCCATAGAAAATTTGGTGGAATATCGATATCATTTTCCATAGAAAATTTGGTCGAATATCGACATCATTTTCCAAAGAAAATTTGGTCGAATATCGACATCATTTTCCATAGAAAATTTGGTCGAATATCGACATCATTTTCCATAGAAAATTTGGTCGAATATCGACATCATTTTTATAGAAAATCTGGTCGAATATCGACATCATTTTTATAGAAAATCTGGTCGAATATCGACATCATTTTCTATAGAAAATCTGGTCGAAAATCTATAGAAAATCTAGCCGAATATCGACTCGATTTTTTATAGAAAATCTTGTTGACTATCGATATCATTTTGTATAGAAAATTTGGTCGAATATCGACATCATTTAGATTTAGTCGAATATCAAGCTGACATGTTCTACAGAAATTCTCGTCTGGTTATTAGGTCGTTTAAGCAAACCATCTAAAATTATTCTGTAAAATAGGATTCTGTATGCTGTGACCAATAAAACTTTGCTTTGCTTGAATGGATATTACAACATAAAGAGCCACCAAAACAGTACGATTCTTACGAAATGTAATTTTATCTTAATTAATGACATCAACTGAAAATGTGACCAGTTTAAGGCCACCTTACAACAACAAACAACTTCTAGTATGTTTGAAGTTGTTGTTAAACAAACACGTTGCATATGTTAAAATTCAAATATTACAAATGTGAGTAAATTATGATAATAATTATGATGTTTAACTTCCAAACTATTTATGTGTGCACCGGGTGCATATTGACAAACACATGGACTCATTTTTCCTGTGTGCTAATGGTGAGTTTCCTGTGAAATATTTTAGGCGTGAAAATTTTTACCAGGAATTAATTGTTGTAACACTATTTTACATGTTTGATCTGTGTGTGTGTGTATGTTGGGCAATGACATTGTCATGTTTATTATGTTAAGCCTGTATGATAGTGTTTATCCTTGTAATTTATACTTGGGGGATTATATTTAAACTGACCTACCGGTCAGTAGTCAGTAAGTTTTTTTTGTGTTTTTTTTTTATTACGTTTGTTAAAAAAGGTTCCCTAGTTGTCATATGGTTAGTTGGTTTTTTGTTAGAATTGGTGCGTTAATTACTCATAATTGTTCTCCAGAACATTTATTTAATTATGTAAATTTCACCTTGTCTGTTTCGTTTTGTGCTTAAGTAATTTATTACACAAAATTATAGACATATTTTCCAGATGAGTAAGTTTTTTGCTTAAATGATTTATGTCAATGAAAATTGAGGGAGTTTTTTAAAATAAAGTTTTCAGCTGGATAATACTTCCTCAATTACAATCCTTTATAATAAGGAAAATAGCAAATGTTGTTCATACATTTTCTTTGGAAAATCTTGTCGATTATCGACTATATTTTCTTTAGAAAATCTTGTCGATTATCGACTATATTTTCTTTATAAAATCTTGTCGATTATCGACTATATTTTCTTTAGAAAATCTTGTCGATTATCGACTATATTTTCTTTAGAAAATCTTGCCGATTATCGACTATATTTTCTTTAGAAAATCTTGTCGATTTGCGACTATATTTTCTTTAGAAAATCTTGTCGATTATCGTCGATATTTTCTTTAGAAAATCTTGTCGATTATCGTCGATATTTTCTTTAGAAAATCTTGTCGATATTTTTTTAGAAAATCTTGTCGATTATCGACGATATTTTCTTTATAAAATCTTGTCGATTATCGACTATATTTTCTTTAGAAAATCTTGTCGATTATTGACTATATTTTCTTTAGAAAATCTTGTCGATTATCGACTATATTTTCTTTAGAAAATCTTGTCGATTATCGCCGATATTTGCTTTAGAAAATCTTGTCGATTATCGACTATATTTTCTTTAGAAAATCTTGTCGATTATCGACTATATTTTCTTTAGAAAATCTTGTCGATTATCGTCGATAGTTTCATTGGAAAATCTCGTCGATTATCAACTATATTTTCTTTAGAAAATCTTGTCGATTATCGACTATATTTTCTTTAGAATATCTTGTCGATTATCAGCTATATCTTCTTTAAAAAATCTTGTCGATTTCGACTGTATTTTCTTTATAAAATCTTGTCGATTATCGTCCATATTTTCTTTACAGAATCTTGTCAATTATCGTCAATATTTTCTTTACAAAATCTTGTCGATTATCGTAGATATTTTCTTTAGAAAATCTTGTCGATTATCGTTGATATTTTCTTTACAAAATCTTGTTGATCATCGTCCATATTTTCTTTAGAAAATCTTGTCGATTTTCTTTGGAAAATCTGATCGAAAAATTACTGCAAATAAAAAATCATTTGTTTCGACTAAAACTTTTGATTTATATTAATTCAGACACACATTTTAAGTTCAATGAATTTGTTTTTTATCAAGCGAAATGTTTTGCCTTAATACATCCTTCTCTAAAATGGCAAATACTTCCTGGTATCATAGATACACATACACATACTATAGCAAAAAACTAAAACCAAATCACAATCATAAATTTATGACAAGTAACTCACATAACTGCGTCTGCTGCAGTTATTTAATATTCCAATGTTATTTTCTGCATGCAACACATACTACTTCTGACCTCCAACGTATATTAAAAGTGATCAATTCAATGTCCAATGATTCTAATCTAAATGCTCTAAACGCACCAAGCAAAATACTACAAACAGCCAAAGAAATGTGAAAAGACTTAACACAGACCTCCAGACTAAAAACATTGACATAATCTGCAATGACCAAGACATGAATAAGGAAAAAATAAAACGCGCGCCAAAATGACCACCAACTATGCAAATGAAGCTGCCACAGAATATCAAACAATAACAGAAAGAGAGAGAGAGAGACAAATGAAAAGGAACCTTTTTTTTTGTGTCATGTTCCTCTGGCCACTTGAATGGAAAGATAGTTTTTTGTTTCTTCATTGAAAGTAGAGTTGTATGAAATGAACAGACAAATATGATCATATTAAGCAAAAGGTGCGAACGATCACTATGTGTGTGGCCTGTATTGGTCGCATGAAAATGTTATTGTTATTTTTAACTCTATTTTTCTTTCAAAGTTGTTAACAAAAAATAAATGGGGAACAATACAATTCGTATCATATCAATGTTGGAGTCAATAACAATTTCTATTTTCTTTCATATCAATGCCAACAAAGATACCAAAATAAAATAAAAAAACAAGGTTTACTTAGGAATAAATCGTGTTTTTTTAATTTAATAATGAAAAATCATAAAATAAATATTATGGTAATTCGATATTTAAATGAACAAAACTTTATATTGATCTTCGGGGTAAAGAAACACTTATCTGTTGGTTTAACAAAAAAACCAAGAAAAAACTTAATCATTGTTATCTTTTAATTTTTTCAACCACATTATTAATTTTGTTAAAAATTTTGTTAAGAGACAACATATTCTATGGGAAATCTGGTCAAACACATTTCTTATAGGAAATCTTGTTGAATGAAAGTCGATAATCGATAAGATTTCGTAGAGAAAATATCGACGATAATCGACAAGATTTTCTGAAGAAAATATCGACGATAATCGACAAATTTTGCTAAAAAAATTTCGACCATAATAGAAAAGATTTTCTAAAGAAAATATCGAAAATCATCGACAAGATTTTCTAAAGAAAATAAAGTCGAATGACCTTATTTTCTAAAGAAAATACAGTCGACAATCGATAAGATTTTCTAATGAAAATATCGACGATAATCGACAAGATTTTCTAAAGAAAATATCGACGATAATCGACAAGATTTTCTAAAGAAAACATCGAAGATAATCGACAAGATTTTGTAAAGAAAATATCGACGATAATCGAAAAGATTTTCTAAAAAAAATATCGACGATAATCGATAAGATTTTCTAAAGAAAATATCGACGATAATCGACAAGATTTTCTAAAGAAAATATCGACGATAATCGACAAGATTTTTTAAAGAAAATATCGACGATAATCGACAAGATGTTCAAGGGAAAATATCGACGATAATGGACAAGATTATCTTAAAAAAATATCGACGATAATCGACAAGATTATCTTAAAAAAATATAGTCGATAATCGACAAGATTTTCTAAAGAAAATATAGTCGATAATCGACAAGATTTTCTAAAGAAAATATAGTCGATAATCGACAAGATTTTCTAAAGAAAATATAGTCGATAATCGACAAGATTCTCTAAAGAAAATATAGTCGATAATCGACAAGATTTTCGAAAGAAAATATAGTCGATAATCGACAAGATTTTCGAAAGAAAATATAGTCGATAATCGACAAGATTTTCGAAAGAAAATATAGTCGATAATCGACAAGATTTTCGAAAGAAAATATAGTCGATAATCGACAAGATTTTCGAAAGAAAATATAGTCGATAATCGACAAGATTTTCTAAAGAAAATATAGTCGATAATCGAAAGATTTTCTAAGAAATATAGTCGATAATCGAAAGATTTTCTAAAGAAAATATAGTCGATAATCGACAAGATTTTCTAAAGAAAATATAGTCGATAATCGACAAGATTTTCTAAAGAAAATATAGTCGATAATCGACAAGATTTTCTAAAGAAAATATAGTCGATAATCGACAAGATTTTCTAAAGAAAATATAGTCGATAATCGACAAGATTTTCTAAAGAAAATATAGTCGATAATCGACAAGATTTTCTAAAGAAAATATAGTCGATAATCGACAAGATTTTCTAAAGAAAATATAGTCGATAATCGACAAGATTTTCTAAAGAAAATATAGTCGATAATCGACAAGATTTTCTAAAGAAAATATAGTCGATAATCGACAAGATTTTCTAAAGAAAATATAGTCGATAATCGACAAGATTTTCTAAAGAAAATATAGTCGATAATCGACAAGATTTTCTAAAGAAAATATAGTCGATAATCGACAAGATTTTCTAAAGAAAATATAGTCGATAATCGACAAGATTTTCTAAAGAAAATATAGTCGATAATCGACAAGATTTTCTAAAGAAAATATAGTCGAGATTTTCTAAAGAAAATATAGTCGATAATCGACAAGATTTTCTAAAGAAAATATAGTCGATAATCGACAAGATTTTCTAAAGAAAATATAGTCGATAATCGACAAGATTTTCTAAAGAAAATATAGTCGATAATCGACAAGATTTTCTAAAGAAAATATAGTCGATAATCGACAAGATTTTCTAAAGAAAATATAGTCGATAATCGACAAGATGTTCTAAAGAAAATATAGTCGATAATCGATAAGATTTTCTAAAGAAAATATAGTTGATATGCGACCAGATTATATTAAATTTCTAAAGTTTTATCTCAATTGAAGTTTTTCTTCAATCTTTGGCTTTCAACGCTCCAAATTTTCGTTGTATACCTGCACTATTGACATATTTAAGTCCCACCTATACAATGTTGATATCGTATTCCTAAAACATTGTCTGCTTCTCTTCTTAAACCCAAAATTTGTCTTCGATTTTCTTTGTTTTTTTCTGTTTGTCTTTTTCTTATTGTCTATTAATAAATTGCTTAAAATTATATTCTTCTATTTTGAAAATCTTAAATTCTTGCTGCTATTGTTATTGCCCTAATGAATTGACAGCTTCATTGGGTGTCAATGAGGGGTCAAGATCAGTGTGGGTTTTCTATTGTTGTTATTTCTATTAATTTTTATTTTATTTTTTGGTTCATTTGTTGTTACATATTTCGTTTTAATTTAATAAATTTGTTATCAAAAGCGGTCGATATAAAGAAAATAAAAATAGAAATTTAATTTTCAGTTTTTTTTTTATTCGTTTCAAGAACTTGTTAAGAATTAAAATGTTTGGGTGTAAAAATTGTCACAGCTTCAGGAGACACCGAGAGATGTTTGAAATTTATCTTGAATTAATTAAATTTGAAATTTATGTCTACAAAGTAATCCGCTATAATTTTTGGTATGACAACAAAATGTTAAATAAATTAAGTGGAAAAATGCTTAGAACTACATACATATCTATAGGCGGGGAGAATGTGTGAAGATTAGAAAGGGTTTAGATTAGGAGTTTAGGTAACGCTTGTTGTGGAAATATGGAAATTTAAAGGCCTTTAAGATTTTCAAATTGTAATCAATCGGAAAACACTTTGAGGGTATAATCTACATGTTAACTCATTTCATATAAAAAAAAACAAAATTCGAAAAGTTTATGGTCTATAGTCTAGTCTATAGTCTAGTCTATAATCTAGTCTATAGTCTAGACTATAGTCTAGACTATAGTCTAGTCTATAGTTTAGTATATAGTCTAGTCTAGTCCAGTCTATAGTCTAGACTATAGTCCAGTCTATAGTCTAGACTATAGACTAGACTATAGACTAGTCTAGTCTATAGTCTACTCTATAGTCTAGTCTATAGTCTAGTCTATAGTCTAGTCTATAGTCTAGTCTATAGTCTAGTCTATAGTCTAGTCTATAGTCTAGTCTATAGTCTAGTCTATAGTCTAGTCTATAGTCTAGTCTATAGTCTAGTCTATAGTCTAGTCTATAGTCTAGTCTATAGTCTAGTCTATAGTCTAGTCTATAGTCTAGTCTATAGTCTAGTCTATAGTCTAGTCTATAGTCTAGTCTATAGTCTAGTCTATAGTCTAGTCTATAGTCTAGTCTATAGTCTAGTCTGTAGTCTAGTCTATAGTCTAGTCTATAGTCTAGTCTAGTCTATAGTCTAGTCTAGTCTATAGTCTAGTCTAGTCTATAGTCTAGTCTAGTCTATAGTCTATAGTCTATAGTCTAGTCTAGTCTAGCCTATAGTCTAGTTTATAGTTTAGTCTATAGTCTAGTCTATAGTCTAGTCTATAGTCTAGTCTATAGTCTAGTCTATAGTCTAGTCTATAGTCTAGTCTATAGTCTAGTCTATAGTCTAGTCTATAGTCTAGTCTATATTCTAGTATATAGTCTAGTCTATAGTCTAGTCTCTAGTCTAGTCTCTAGTCTAGTCTATAGTCTAGTCTATAGTCTAGTCTATAGTCTAGTCTATAGTCTAGTCTATAGTCTAGTCTATAGTCTAGTCTATAGTCTAGTCTATAGTCTAGTCTATAGTCTAGTCTATAGTCTAGTCTATAGTCTAGTCTATAGTCTAGTCTATAGTCTAGTCTATAGTCTAGTCTAGTCTATAGTCTAGTCTATAGTCTAGTCTATAGTCTAGTCTGTAGTCTAGTCTATAGTCTAGTCTATAGTCTAGTCTAGTCTATAGTCTAGTCTAGTCTATAGTCTAGTCTAGTCTATAGTCTATAGTCTAGTCTAGTCTAGCCTATAGTCTAGTTTATAGTTTAGTCTATAGTCTAGTCTATAGTCTAGTCTATAGTCTAGTCTATAGTCTAGTCTATAGTCTAGTCTATAGTCTAGTCTATAGTCTAGTCTATAGTCTAGTCTATAGTCTAGTCTATAGTCTAGTCTATAGTCTAGTCTATAGTCTAGTCTATAGTCTAGTCTATAGTCTAGTCTATAGTCTAGTCTATAGTCTAGTCTATAGTCTAGTCTATAGTCTAGTCTATAGTCTAGTCTATACTCTAGTCTATATTCTAGTCTATAGTCTAGTCTATACTCAAGTCTCTAGTCTAGTCTATAGTCTAGTCTACAGTCTAGTCTAGTCTATAGTCTAGTCTATAGTCTAGTCTAGTCTAGTCTATAGTCTAGTCTATAGTCTAGTCTATAGTCTAGTCTATAGTCTAGTCTATAGTCTAGTCTATAGTCTAGTCTATAGTCTAGTCTATAGTCTAGTCTATAGTCTAGTCTATAGTCTAGTCTATAGTCTAGTCTAGTCTATAGTCTAGTCTATAGTCTAGTCTATGGTCTAGTATATGGTCTTGTCAATAGTCTAGTATATAGTCTTGTCTATAGTCTAGTCTATAGTCTATTCTGTAGTCTTGCCTATAGTCCAGTCTATAGTTTATTTTAGAATTTCGACTAGAATTTCTTAATTCAGAAAAACATATTTACTTTCATCTCCTTAGCTCCCACAGGAAAGACCATCTGTTATAAACCATTTGGGTATTAAAATGCCCTTACACATGATTTAAGGCAATTAACTAATCCCTTCTTATACCAAACCTTGCAATTATAATTAAGAAAAACAAAAAACAGCAGTAAATAACATTAAATCGAAAACTATTTAAATTAAACCCTATAATTATTATTTTTTTTGGTAATAATTAAGAGCAGCAGGGATCATTATAAAAGCGAATTAAAAGAGAAATGATCGCATTACGAAAATAACATAAAAACCATAAATTCTCATAATTGTTTATACAAGAGATCAATAAACATGTCAATTGAATGATTTAAAGGCGCATATTGATTTACATAAAAAATTTTGAATAAATATTTGATATGGGTATTAATTTCAATATATGCACAACCAATTAAAAAAAGGCCGAACTAAACTGTATAAAGAGAAACCTTAAATAGGGAGAGTAGCAACACGCAAAATGTATACCAAATATTTTAGGGGTGTTACCAGATCTTGAAAATATTTCTAAACTATAAGCAACCACTAATTTTGAAAACAAACATTTGACAACCTTTAAATATCTAAAAAACATCAAGGTTTTATTAAAAGAGGGTAAAATTTCTATTAAAATATTAGAAAAACTATTATTTGCTCAACAGCTGTTTTAAATTGTAGGGATGGTTTAGTCAACGGTAATCTTTTGCCAAATCATGTTTATTTATTCATTTTAATTATTGGTTTTCTTGTATTTTTTTCCAAAGTCATTTTAAATTTATCTCAATTTTAACAACTTGTCATCGTTTGACATTTAACACTTCAAAGTTTAAATATCACAAATTTAACATCTAACCGTCAATAGTTTCTAAAAACTTCTAAACACTATTTAACAGCTGTGAATAGAATTTTGCAAATTTCGATTTTTATCTAAAAGGGGAAAAATAGAACAAAATAATCTGTGGTTAAATCCTTTTAGTGTTTTTTTTTTTGCATTTACACGGATTACATTGATAAACTAATAAATTAAAGTTTGATTTTTCAAACATAAACAGAAAATCTTTAAATTATACGTTTCAATAAACCCCATTTGCGCAATGCGAGGGTTGTGCGGTAAGGTACGGAGTTTCGATAAGTTTGGTCAATATTCTAGTCCATAGTTTGGTCAATGGTCTAGTTTATAGTCTAGAATATAGTCTAGTCTATAGTCTAGTCTATAGTCTAGTGTAGACTATAGTCTAGTCTATAGTCTAGTCTATAGTCTAGTCTATAGTCTAGTCTATAGTCTAGTCTATAGTCTAGTCTATAGTCTAGTCTATAGTCTAGTCTATAGTCTAGTCTATAGTCTAGTCTATAGTCTAGTCTATAGTCTAGTCTATAGTCTAGTCTATAGTCTAGTCTATAGTCTAGTCTATAGTCTAGTCTAGTCTAGTCTATAGTCTAGTCTATAGTCTAGTCTATAGTCTAGTCTAGTCTATAGTCTAGTCTATAGTCTAGTCTATAGTCTAGTCTATAGTCCTAGTCTATAGTCTAGTCTATAGTCTAGTCTATAGTCTAGTCTATAGTCTAGTCTATAGTCTAGTCTATAGTCTAGTCTATAGTCTAGTCTATAGTCTAGTCTAAGTCTAGTCTATAGTCTAGTCTATAGTCTAGTCTATAGTCTAGTCTATAGTCTAGTCTATAGTCTAGTCTATAGTCTAGTCTATAGTCTAGTCTATAGTCTAGTCTATAGTCTAGTCTATAGTCTAGTCTATAGTCTAGTCTATAGTCTAGTCTATAGTCTAGTCTATAGTCTAGTCTATAGTCCAGTCTATAGTCTAGTCTATAGTCTAGTCTATAGTTTAGTCTGTAGTCTAGTCTATAGTCTAGTTTATAGTCTAGTCTATAGTCTAGTCTATAGTCTAGTCTATAGTCTAGTCTATAGTGTAGTCTATGGTCTAGTCTATAGTCTAGTCTATAGTCTAGCCTATAGTCTAGTCTATAGTCTAGTCTATAGTCTAGTATATAGTCGAGTCTATAGTCTAGTCTATAGTCTAGTCTATAGTCTAGTCTATACTCTAGTCTATAGTCTAGTCTATAGTCTAGTCTATACTCTAGTCTATACTCTAGTCTATAGTCTAGTCTATAGTCTAGTCTATACTCTAGTCTATAGTCTAGTCTATAGCCTAGTCTATACTCTAGTCTATAGTCTAGTCTATAGTCTAGGCTATACTCTAGTCTATAGTCTAGTCTATAGTCTAGTCTATAGTCTAGTCTATAGTCTAGGCTATACTCTAGTCTATAGTCTAGTCTATAGTCTAGTCTATACTCTAGTCTATAGTCTAGTCTATAGTCTAGTCTATACTCTAGTCTATAGTCTAGTCTATAGTCTAGGCTATACTCTAGTCTATAGTCTAGTCTATAGTCTAGTCTATAGTATAGTCTATAATCTAGTCTATAGTCTAGTCTATAGTCTAGTCTATAGTATAGTCTATAGTATAGTCTATAGTCTGGTATAGTCAGCTTTCAGCTTTTCAGACAACCCTCCTTAGTTTATAAATTTTTTATATTGTCCCCTCTCCTGTATTATTTTGTTTACCGTACAAACATCTTTGATTTATTCCATACCCTAAAAGTGTGCTTTCAATTATAATTTTTTATTACTTTCTATGCAATTCCCTTTTACAGTTTAGTTTGACTCCGGGATTTTCAAGTGCAAATTGTCGTAAATCGTAAAAAAACAACAAGCGTATCCTGCTGTTATATTACGCAATACAAAATTTATACCTTTTTGGAAATATTGTTTTTTTTATGAAATGCAACCCCTTTTTTTGAAATACATTTTTTGGTTTATTGTAAAAATTTTCAACGTTAATGCGGTTAAATGAAGTGTTCCTGTGGTTAATAAATGGAAATTCATTTAACTTCTACTCGGTTGCTGTTGCAATGGAAGTACAATGGGAATCAATTAATCTTGCAACAACAGTTATAGTGGTGATGTTTGTTGTGGTAGTTTCAGTTTGTTTTTTATGATGGTTTTAAGATTTTTTGTATTTTTTTATAAATATGTTTTGTTAGTGGATTCTGTGGGTTAAACAATACAAATTATATATTTAAAGCACAATTTTCTTTTAAATAACCAAAATGAAGTACCAAAACTATGGGTAGTGCCTATAAACTAGGCTATATAATATAGGTATACTAGCCTATAAACAAGACTATAGATCAAACTATGGACAATATACTAGACTATAGACGGGACTATATATTAGTCTATAGACTAGAGAGTAAACTATACTAAAGTCTAGACTATAGACAGACTATAGACTAGACTATAGACTAGACTATAGACTAGACTATAGACTAGACTATAGACTAGACTATAGACTAGACTATAGTCTAGACTATAGACTAGACTATAGACTAGACTATAGACTAGACTATAGACTAGACTATAGACTAGACTAAGACTAGACTATAGACTGACTATAGACTAAATAGACTAGAACTATAGACTAGACTATAGACTAGACTATAGACTAGACTATAGACTAGACTATAGACTAGACTATAGACTAGACTATAGACTAGACTATAGACTAGACTATAGACTAGACTATAGACTAGACTATAGACTAGACTATAGACTAGACTATACTAGACTAGACTAGACATAGACTAGACTATAGACTAGACTATAGACTAGACTATAGACTAGACTATAGACTAGACTTTAGACTAGACTATAGACTAGACTATAGACTAGACTATAGACTAGACTATAGACTAGACTATAGACTAGACTATAGACTAGACTATAGACTAGACTATAGACTAGACTATAGACTAGACTATAGACTAGACTATAGACTAGAATATAGACTAGATTATAGACTAGACTATAGACTAGACTATAGACTAGACTATAGACTAGACTATAGACTAGACTATAGACTAGACTTTAGACTATAGACTAGACTATAGACTAGACTATAGACTAGAATATAGACTTGACTATAAACTAGACTATAGACTAGACTATAGACTAGACTATAGACTAGACTATAGACTAGACTATAGACTAGACTATAGACTAGTCTATAGACTAGACTATAGACTAGACTATAGACTAGACTATAGACTAGACTATAGACTAGACTATAGACTAGACTATAGACTAGACTATAGACTAGACTATAGACTAGACTATAGACTAGACTATAGACTAGACTATAGACTAGACTATAGACTAGACTATAGACTAGACTATAGACTAGACTATAGACTAGACTATAGACTAGACTATAGACTAGACTATAGACTAGACTATAGACTAGACTATAGACTAGACTATAGACTAGACTATAGACTAGACTATAGACTAGACTATAGACTAGACTATAGACTAGACTATAGACTAGACTATAGACTAGACTATAGACTAGACTATAGACTAGACTATAGACTAGACTATAGACTAGACTATAGACTAGACTATAGACTAGACTATAGACTAGACTATAGACTAGACTATAGACTAGACTATAGACTAGACTATAGACTAGACTATAGACTAGACTATAGACCTAGACTATAGACTAGACTATAGACTAGACTATAGACTAGACTATAGACTAGACTATAGACTAGACTATAGACTAGACTATAGACTAGACTATAGACTAGACTATAGACTAGACTATAGACTAGACTATAGACTAGACTATAAGTAGACTAGACTATAGACTAGACTATAACTAGACTATAAATTTGTCTTTAGACTAGGCTGTAAACTATACTGGAAATATGCTACAAACTAGACTGTGACTAGACTTTAGATTCCAGGCTAGACTGTATACTACACAACATACTACGAATAGACTATTGACTAAACTATAAAATTTAATTACAATTTAAACTTGTTGATCAATAATAATATGTGAATATAATAAAAAATTAAGAAAATTATAGATTGTTGTTGTTGTTATTGTTATTAGTTAAAGTTCATTTCATGGTATTTATCTACTTACAAATATAAAAACGTATTTTTCTAACAAAAACCAAACAATTCACTCCTCGTCTATGATAAATGCTCAAAAAGGTGTTGAAGCAACATCAATAAGAAAAGCACACTTACCTGTAAAGAAAAAATATAAAATTTAAAATTAAATTAAATCAAGTAAAATAAAAATTTCCTATAACTAGAAGCGTTTTTTCATAATTTAATAAATGTTTCATAATGAAATGTTGCCAATAATAAAAAGAGAGATAAAGGCACAAGTGATAATTTGGTTAAAAAAAAGTCAGATATATCACAAACTATTGGGGGAAAGATCAAAAATTCCATTCCATAAACCAGATACTATCGCCTACGGTCAACCACATGTACAAATTATGTTTTGAAAAAAACCTATAAAGGAATTGTTTTGCTCTGCTCTGCCATGTAATTTGTTAAAAACTCATAAAAATCAACATTAAAAGTAATTTGAGTTGAAGAAATATTACATGTGAAAAACAAAATTTTAAATTTACGCAAAACAAAGCCTTGAGGGTTGTAGTTGGTTGGTGAAGAAAATTGTACAAAAAAATAACTATTTGCCTGACATTTTTGGTAAACAAATTTTGTTTAAATTTACAAAAGATTTAATATAAAAGTTTAAAATATTTGCTAAAGTTACATTTTCATTTAATACCAATTCTTAAAGGTTTCTCAAATCTAAAAATAGTTTTAAAGTTCACATTTGCATTTGAGTTTATTATATCCTACAATGTTGCACTTAACTTCTTTCACTTTCCAATTGTGTTCAATTTAAAAAAAAAGAAAACTCTTAACCTGCATTTTCATTTTTTTTTACTTTTCAAAGAATTTAATTTCAATTTTTATTTGATTGCCGCTTAAAGACAGTTATTAACCAGTTATTGGTTGTGCAAAAACAACGACAGACCACCAACTAATCAACTTTACAAGACAGATCTGCATAAAAAGCGGTAAAAATCAAGCATCTTCAGGTTAAAAATAATAAAACAAAATATCGAAGAAAAAAACATCAACAATTTAAACCTTAATTTACAATGAGCTTTAAGGCGATTTATGAATTCGTTCATTATTATTTTTATTTTTTTTTATTTATGATCTTCCTATAAATTTAGTGCAACAATATTTTCGTTAAAGTTGACATTTTGAGTGCAAGGTGCCATCCGAAGAAAAAGAGTGCAAGAAATAAACAGTTATTAACAAAAATTCCTTTTTAAACGGGGTAGAAAGGAAAGTTTAAGTATTTTTCTAGTTTTTTAAAAAATTAGTTTGTATAGAACTAAAAAAGTGATCATAATTAACCAGCCTAGACTACAGTCTAGACTATAGAGTAGACTATAAACTAGACTATAGACTAGACTATAAACTAGACTATAGACTATACTATAAACTAGACTATAGACTAGACTATAGACTAGACTCTAGACTAGACTCCACACTATACTTTAGACTAGACTCCAGACTAGACTCTAGAAGAAAAAGACTAGACTCTAGACTAGACTCTAGACTGCACCCTAGACTAGACTTTAGGCTAGACTCTAGACTAGACGCTAGGCTAGACTATAGACTAGACCCTAGACTAGACTATAGGCTAGACTATAGACTAGACCCTAGACTAGACTATAGACTATAGACTAGACTATAGACTACACTATAGACTAGACTATAGACTAGACTCTAGACTAGACTATAGACTGGGCTCTAGACTATAGACTGGACTCTAGACTAGACCCTAGACTAGATTCTAGACAAGACTATAGACATGCGCTAGACTAGACTCTACACTAGACAATAGTCTAGACTATGGACTAGACTCTAGACTAGACTAGACCCTAGACTAGACTCTAGACTAGACCCTAGACTAGACCCTAGATTGGACTCGAGGCTAGACTGTAGACTAGGCTCTAGACTAGACTATAGACTAGACTCTAGACTGGACTATAGAGTAGACTCTAGACTAAACCCTAGACTAGACAATAGACTAGACTATAGACAAGACTACAGACTAGACTCTAGACTAGACTATAGACTGGGCTCTAGACTAGACTATAGACTGGACTCTAGACTAGACCCTAGACTAGACCCTAGGCTAGATTCTAGACTAGATTCTAGACAAGACTATAGACATGCGCTAGACTAGACAATAATCTAGACTATGGACTAGACTCTAGACTAGACTCTAGACTAGACTCTAGACTAGACCCTAGATTAGACTCGAGGCTAGAGTGTAGACTAGGCTCTAGACTAGACTATAGACTAGGCTCTAGACTAGACTATAGACTAGACTCTAGACTGGACTATAGACTAGACTCTTGACTAAACCCTAGACTAGACTATAGACAAGACTACAGACTAGACTCTAGACTAGACTATAGACTGGGCTCTAGACTAGACTATAGACTGGACTCTAGACTAGACCCTAGGCTAGACCCTAGACTAGATTCTAGACTAGATTTTTGACAAGACTATAGACATGCGCTAGACTAGACTCTACACTAGACAATAATCTAGACTATGGACTAGACTCTAGACGAGACTAGACCCTAGACTAGACTCTAGACTAGACCCTAGATTAGACTCGAGGCTAGACTGTAGACTAGGCTCTAGACTATAGACTAGACTCTAGACTGGACTATAGGCTAGACTCTAGACTAAACTCTAGTCTAGAGTCTAGTCTGTAGTCTTGTCTATAGTCTAGTCTAGGGTCTAGTCTAGAGTATAGTCTAGAGTCTAGTCTAGAGTCTAGTCTAGAGTCTAATCTAGGGTAGTCTAGAGTCTAGTCTAGAGTCTAATCTAGAGTCTACTCTAGAGTTTAGTCTAGAGTCTAGTCTAGATTCTAGCCTAGAGCTTAGTCTAGGGCTAAGTCTGGTGTCTAGTCTAGAGTCTAGTTTAGAGTCTAGTTTAGAGTCTAGTCGAGAGTCTAGTCTAGAGTCTAGTCTAGAGTCTAGTCTAGAGTCTTGTCTAGAGTCTAGTCAGTGTTTTTCAATAAGATTCCAACTGACAGCATTTTATTAATCATACTAAATATAACTGAATTTGAGTTAAAATTTTAATATTTTGTTTTAAATTTCAAAGTACTTTTACTTTTGGGTATTTTTTCGAAAATATTTCATCGGAGTTAAGGCATTTTTGTA
>NW_023997426.1:0-22503 GCF_015586225.1 Lucilia sericata | reverse complement strand
GTTCAGTTCTTTAGTTCATTCAGTTTCAGTTCTAGTTCAGTTTCAGTTCAGTTCAGTTTTCAGTTCAGTTCAGTTTCTAGTTGTTCTAGTTTCAGTTCTAGTTAGTTCTAGTTCAGTTCTAGTTCAGTTCTAGTTCAGTTCTAATTCAGTTCTAGTTCAGTTCTAGTTCAGTTCTAGTTCAGTTCTAGTTCAGTTCTAGTTCAGTTCTAGTTCAGTTCTAGTTCAGTTTCTAGTTCAGTTCTAGTTCAGTTCTAGTTCAGTTCTAGTTCAGTTCTAGTTCAGTTCTAGTTCAGTTCTAGTTTCAGTTCTAGTTCAGTTTCCTAGTTTTCAGTTCTAGTTCAGTTCTAGTTCAGTTTTTTCATTCTAGTTCAGTTCTAGTTCAGTTCTAGTTCAGTTCTAGTTCAGTTCTAGTTCAGTTCTAGTTCAGTTCTAGTTCAGTTCTAGTTCAGGTTCTAAGTTCAGTTCTAGTTCAGTTCTATTTCAGTTCTAGTTCAGTTCAGTTCAGTGTCATTCTAGTTTCAGTCAGTTCGAGTTTCATTTCAGTTCTAGTTCGTTTCAGTTCTAGTTATTTTTAAGTTCAGTTCAGTTCAGTTCAGTTCATTCAGTTCTTAGTTCAGTTTCTAGTTCATTCTAAGTTCTAGTTCTGTCTAGTTCAGTTCTAGTTCAGTTCTAGTTTCGTTCTAATTCAGTTCTATTTCAGTTTCTAGTCAGTTTCTGTTCAGTCTAGTTTCAGTTCTAGTTCAGTTCTAGTTCAGTTTTCTAGTTCAGTTCTAGTTCAGTTTCCTAGTTCAGTTCCTAGTTCATGTCTAGTTCATTCTAGTTTCAGTTCTAGTTCAGTTCTAGTTTCAGTTCTAGTTCAGTTCTAGTTTCAGTTCTAGTTCATTCTAGTGCAGTTTCTAGTTCAGTTCTAGTTCAGTTCTAGTTTCAGTTCTAGTTTCAGTTCTAGTTCAGTTCTAGTTCATTCTAGTTCAGTTCTAGTTTTCAGTTTCTAGTTCAGTTCTAGTTTCAGTTTCTAGTTCAGTTTCTAGTTTCAGTTCTAGTTCAGTTCTAGTTCAGTTCTTCTAGTTCAGTTCTAGTTTCAGTTCTAGTTCAGTTCTAGTTCAGTTCTAGTTCAGTTCTAGTTCAGTTCTAGTTCAGTTCTAGTTCAGTTCTAGTTCAGTTCTAGTTCAGTTCTAGTTCAGTTCTAGTTCAGTTCTAGTTCAGTTCTAGTTCAGTTCTAGTTCAGTTCTAGTTCAGTTCTAGTTCAGTTCTAGTTCAGTTCTAGTTCAGTTCTAGTTCAGTTCTAGTTCAGTTCTAGTTCAGTTCTAGTTCAGTTCTAGTTCAGTTCTAGTTCAGTTCTAGTTCAGTTCTAGTCAGTCTAGTTCAGTTCTAGTTCAGTTCTAGTTCAGTTCTAGTTCAGTTCTAGTTCAGTTCTAGTTCAGTTCTAGTTCAGTTTCTAGTTCAGTTCTAGTTCAGTTCTAGTTCAGTTCTAGTTCAGTTCTAGTTCAGTTCTAGTTCAGTTCTAGTTCAGTTCTAGTTCAGTTCTAGTTCAGTTTTCCTAGTTCATTTCTAGTTCGTTCATTAGTTCAGTTCTAGTTCAGTTCTAGTTCAGTTCTAGTTCAGTTCTAGTTCAGTTCTAGTTCAGTTCTAGTTCAGTTCTAGTTCAGTTCTAGTTCAGTTCTAGTTCAGTTTCTAGTTCAGTTCTAGTTCAGTTCTAGTTCAGTTCTAGCAGTCTAGTTCAGTTCTTCAGTTCTAGTAGTCTAGTCAGTTCTAGTTCAGTTCTAGTTCAGTTCTAGTTCAGTTCTAGTTCAGTTCTAGTTCAGTTCTAGTTCAGTTCTAGTTCAGTTCTAGTTCAGTTCTAGTTCAGTTTTTCTAGTTCAGTTCTAGTTCAGTTCTAGTTCAGTTCTAGTTCAGTTCTAGTTCCAGTTCTAGTTCAGCTAGTTCTAGTTCAGTTCTAGTTCTAGTTCTAGTTCAGTTCTAGTTCAGTTCTAGTTCAGTTCTAGTTCAGTTCTAGTCAGTTCTAGTTCAGTTCTAGTTCAGTTCTAGTTCAGTTCTAGTTCAGTTTCTAGTCAGTTCTAGTTCAGTTCTAGTTCAGTTCTAGTTCAGTTCTAGTTCAGTTCTAGTTCAGTTCTAGTTCAGTTCTAGTTCAGTTCTAGTTTCAGTTCTAGTTCAGTTCTAGTTCAGTTCAGTTCAGTTCTAGTCAGTTCTAGTTCAGTTCTAGTTCAGTTCTAGTTCAGTTCTAGTTCAGTTCTAGTTCAGTTCTAGTTCAGTTCTAGTTCAGTTAGTTCTAGTTCAGTTCTAGTTCAGTTCTAGTTCAGTTCTAGTTCAGTTCTAGTTCAGTTCTAGTTCAGTTCTAGTTCAGTTCTAGTTCAGTTCTAGTTCAGTTCTAGTTCAGTTCTAGTTCAGTTTCTAGTTCAGTTCTAGTTCAGTTCTAGTTCAGTTCTAGTTCAGTTCTAGTTCAGTTCTAGTTCAGTTCTAGTTCAGTTCTAGTTCAGTTCTAGTTCAGTTCTAGTTCAGTTCTAGTTCAGTTCTAGTTCAGTTCTAGTTCAGTTCTAGTTCAGTTCTAGTTCAGTTCTAGTTCAGTTCTAGTTCAGTTCTAGTTCAGTTCTAGTTCAGTTCTAGTTCAGTTCTAGTTCAGTTCTAGTTCAGTTCTAGTTCAGTTCTAGTTCAGTTCGAGTTCTAGTTCAGTTCTAGTTCAGTTCAGTTCTAGTTCAGTTCTAGTTCAGTTCTAGTTCAGTTCTAGTTCAGTTCTAGTTCAGTTCTAGTTCAGTTCTAGTTCAGTTCTAGTTCAGTTCTAGTTCAGTTCTAGTTCAGTTCTAGTTCAGTTCTAGTTCAGTTCTAGTTCAGTTCTAGTTCAGTTCTAGTTCAGTTCTAGTTCAGTTCTAGTTCAGTTCTAGTTCAGTTCTAGTTTCAGTTCTAGTTCAGTTCTAGTTCAGTTCTAGTTCAGTTCTAGTTCAGTTCTAGTTCAGTTCTAGTTCAGTTCTAGTTCAGTTCTAGTTCAGTTCTAGTTCAGTTCTAGTTCAGTTCTAGTTCAGTTCTAGTTCAGTTCTAGTTCAGTTCTAGTTCAGTTCTAGTTCAGTTCTAGTTCATTCTAGTTCAGTTCTAGTTCAGTTCTAGTTCAGTTCTAGTTCAGTTCTAGTTCAGTTCTAGTTCAGTTCTAGTTCAGTTCTAGTTCAGTTCTAGTTCAGTTCTAGTTCAGTTCCTAGTTCAGTTCTAGTTCAGTTCTAGTTCAGTTCTAGTTCAGTTCTAGTTCAGTTCTAGTTTCAGTTCTAGTTCAGTTCTAGTTCAGTTCTAGTTCAGTTCTAGTTCAGTTCTAGTTCAGTTCTAGTTCAGTTTCTAGTTCAGTTCTAGTCAGTTCTAGTTCAGTTCGTTCAGTTCTAGTTCAGTTTCTAGTTCAGTTCTAGTTCAGTTCTAGTTCGTTTTCTAGTTCAGTTCTATTCATTCTAGTTCAGTTCTAGTTCAGTTCTAGTTCAGTTCTAGTTCATGTAGTTCAGTCTAGTTCAGTTCTAGTTCATTCTAGTTCAGTTCTAGTTCAGTTCTAGTTCAGTTCTAGTCAGTTCTAGTTCAGTTCTCAGTTCAGTTCTAGTTCAGTTCTAGTTCAGTTCTAGTTCAGTTCTAGTTCATTTCTAGTTCAGTTCTAGTTCAGTTCTAGTTCAGTTTCTAGTTCAGTTCTAGTTCAGTTCTAGTTCAGTTCTAGTTCAGTTCTAGTTCAGTTCTAGTTCAGTTCTAGTTCAGTTCTAGTTCATTCTAGTTCAGTTTTGTTAGTTCAGTTCGTTCAGTTCTAGTTCAGTTCTAGTTCAGTTCTAGTTCAGTTCTAGTTCAGTTCTAGTTCAGTTCTAGTTCAGTTCTAGTTTCAGTTCTAGTTTCTAGCTGTGGTTCAGTTCTTGTTTATTTCAGCAATGATAAATTTTCTATATTATTCCATTATGAATCCATTCCCATGGAATTTCTATGTTAGTGTTGCCTATTGTTAGCCTGGTTTATGTTTTATAAAACAATTAATTAAATATAATCAAAACTATTTCAAACAATTGTATAAATCTTAATATCTATTACAATTAAATATTATTATGAATGTCTAACAGCAGGACTGTGACACAAGTAGTGGCAAACTGAAGTGGCATCTGCATTAGTATCTCTAGCAAAATCACAACAATAACATTAACACTGCTGCACTTACAGACCAGTGTATGAGATACGACAATAGCAAATGGCCAAGCTGTAGCATAAATATTGTTGCAACAGTATAGATAATTCTGTGGTAAATTGAAAATTATAACATATAATGCCATCTGTCATGAAACTGTGACAGCAAATGCTGGTTACTGTACACTTTCAGCCTTTTCTAAAAGAACTTGTATGCTGTAGAAAACAAAGTCAACATATTTCGTGTTTTTATAAAGTCAACCAGTTACTCGTTTTAATGGTTTTAGTCATCCCTACACTTAGCTTTTAGTATATGAACAGGCTTTTGCAAAAGATTTATTTAGAAAAACTTGGCAACGACAAGTTTATTTTCTACTAAAGAATATGAAATATATAAAAATAAATATAGAAAGTATCATTTAAATAAAACCATAAAAAGCAGCAGATAAAATAGAAAAAAACAATTTAGCAAATAATGACAAATATAGAAAAATAGAAATAAAGAATATAGTGGCAATTGTATCACACTTTGTAAAACTATTAAGTAATATATTCTGTGTGAAATTTAGAGAGAGAGAGAGACAGAGAACTATAATAAAAAAACATTAATTTATTTCAACAACAAACAGTTTTTATGGCCTTCAATTGCCAACAATTTATAAAAAAAATATATACAAAACACTATAATTATACGCTTTACTGACCTATTGCCAGGGGACATGTTAAAATGATAAAATACAAAAAGGGAATTTTTAATGAACGACTAAAAACTGTTGCATATTGTATGGCACTAGAATAAAGAGATATATGATTTGAAATTATAGTGTAAGATAGACTATAAACCTTGTTTATACGCACAACTCAAAATATACTTTAAATATTATATTTAGAATTTACCTTAAAGTAGGCAATACTTTTGATTTTAATTATTTTATTACTTATCCAACATTGTCAAAGATAACGTAGAACTACTTTGCAACATAGGCAACTGTTTTGTTTTTAAAAAGTTCCTAAAGTAGACCATGTTTTTTCTTTATTACTCAAGCTCTGGTGGAGACATGTCGCTACTAAAGTTATTCAATAGTTTTATTTATTGTCTGCTTTTTCTACTTTTACTTAAAAAGTTACTTAACGCCTAAAATTATGCAACATTTGTTTTAAAATTTATAAAATAACATAAAAAATTTAAACAAAAAGTGTTCTTTCTGTTTTCCTTTAAGACTTTATTGATTTTCTTTCTGATTTGCAAGAATTTCTTTACTCGAAAAGGGAAGATAAAAGAAAGAGAAAAACTTAAAACCAAATCCTTGACACTGAATGATTAATGATACGATCATTTAAGAAAACAATTTTCCAAACAGTTCAAAACATTTTTGTTGTGATTGTTTTTCTAACACTTCCCCCACACATATACAATACTATCCCACATACCAGGAAAATTCTTTGGAAAAAAACTTTAACAAGCAACTACAAAAATCAGCAACAATAATTTAAGACCAACATTATTTTAGAAAATGATAAACTAAACTAAAAAAATAATGGAAAAACTTTTTTTATTTAACAGAATAGAGTTGGGTTTTCAACAGAAAGTAGGGGATGACAACAAATAAGGCAAAACTTAAAAAAAAATGCTTCAATAAGTGTAAATGATGGCTTTTGATGATGATGGAAGTGATGATGATACTGATGATTTTTGTTTATTCTATATTGCTAAACACACATAGAGCGACAGACATACATTTATACATATACATATAGTTATCTAACGATTCGATTTGTTAAAAGTTAAGAAAAATATTTACAATTTGCTTCTGGCCATCATCACTGTTGTAAAACTATACTCACTCCTCCCATAATACACTCACTCACTATCTTATGCCACTAGCAGCCACTTTTCTCTTTTTGCTTTAGTTAACGTTTCTTGCTATTTGAACACACACAAAAACAAACATTTCAAAAGTTTTTTCAAGTATTTTATTTTTTTCAACATTTAATTGAAATTTCCAGACTTGAAATGAAATCAAACAAAGCTAAAAATAATGAAAATAAATAACAAATTAGCTAGAGTTTGCAGGCAAAATAACAAAGAATTGTTAAAATTCGTCAGGTAAGATAATTCGAAATGAATTTCTTCTAAACACTAAATAACAATTGTTGTTAATAGTCATTATTAATTAACGCTAACACTAATGCTGTTTTCAAATATTTTAGCCTAATAATAGGCAATATTTCAAGGCTAATTAAAAAGCAAAAAAAAAAAAACAAAGCATTTAGCTTAATTGTAAGTTATACTTTGTTAGCCTTATTATAAACACGTGTCTGTGAGAATGACAGTTTAACAATAGCTACTTTGAGAGTTCAAGGGGTACAGCAATAGTATAAGCCTAATTATAGGCAATATTTTAACAATATTATTGCAGCCTTACAACGAACAATGTAATTAAAATACAATTTAAGTTTGAGATAACAATGTTTTAGAATGAAGCAGAGATAAAAATATGTACACTTAAATAGCTAAAGCAAATATTTAGATAAACTAGAACTGAAGTAGAACTGAACTAGAACTGAACTAGAACTGAACTATGAACTAGAATTGAACTAGAACTGAACTACAACTGACTGGGAACTAGAACTGAACTAGAACTGAACTAAGACTGAACTAGAACTGAACTAGAACTGAACTAGAACTGAACTAGAACTGAACTAGAACTGAACGAGAACTGAAACGCAGAACTGACTACAACTTAAGTAGAACTGAAACTAGAACTGAAATAGAATGAACTAGAACTGACTAGAACGGAACTAGAACTGAACTAGAACTGAACTAGAAAACTGAACTAGAACGGAACTAGAACTGAACTAGACTGAACTAGAACTGAACTAGAACTGAACTAGAACTGAACTAGAACTGAACTAGAACTAACTAGAACTGAACTAGAACTGAACTAGAACTGAACTAGAACTGAACTAGAACTGAACTACAACTGAACTACAACTGAACTACAACTGAACTAGAACTGAACTAGACTGAACTAGAACTGACTAGAACTGAACTAGAACTGAACTACAACTGAACTACAACTGAACTACAACTGAACTAGAACTGAACTAGAAGTGAACTAGAAGCTGAACTAGAACGTGAACTAGAACTGAACTAGAACTGAACTAGAACTGAAACTAGAACGGAACTAGAACTGAACTAGAACTGACTAGAACTGAACTAGAACTGAACTAGAACTGAACTAGAACTGAAACTAGAACTGAACTAGAACTGAACTAGAACTGAACTAGAACTGAACTAGAAACTGAACTAGAACTGAACTAGAACTGAACTAGAACTGAACTAGAACTGAACTAGAACTGAACTAGAACTGAACTATAACTGAACTAGAACTGAACTAGAACTGAACTAGAACGGAACTAGAACTGAACTAGAACTGAACTAGAACTGAACTAGAACTGAACTAGACTGACTAGAACTGACTAGAAACGAACTAGAACTGAACTAGAACTGAACTAGGAACTAACTAGAAACTGAACTAGAAAGCTGAACTAGACTGAACTAGAACTGAACTAGAACTGAACTAGAACTGAACTAGAACTGAACTAGAACGGAACTAAGAACGGAACTAGAACTGAACTAGAACTGAACTAGAACTGAACTAGAACTGAACTAGAACTGAACTAGAACTGAACTAGAACTGAACTAGAACTGAACTAGAACTGAACTAGAACTGAACTAGAACTGAACTAGAACTGAACTAGAACTGACTAGAACTGAACTAGAACTGAACTAGAACTGAAAGAACTGAACTAGAACTGAACTAGAACTGAACTAGAACTGAACTAGAACTGAACTAGAACTGAACTAGAACTGAACTAGAACTGAACTAGAACTGAACTAGAACTGAACTAGAACTGAACTAGAACTGAACTAGAACTGAACTAGAACTGAACTGAACTAGAACTAAACTGAACTAGAACTGAACTAGAACTGAACTAGAACTGAACTAGAACTGAACTAGAACTGAACTAACTGAACTAGAACTGAACCAGAACTGAACTAGAACTTAATGAACTGAACTAGAACTGAACTAGAATGAACTAGAACTGAACTAGAACTAACTAAACTGAACTAGAACTGAACTAGAACTGAACTAGAACTGAACTAGAACTGAACTAGAACTGAACTAGAACTGAACTAGAACTGAACTAGAACTGAACTGGAACTAAACTAGAGCTGAACTAGAAATGAACTAGAACTGAACTAGAACTGAACTAGAACTGAACTAGAACTATACTAGAACTGAACTAGAACTGAACTAGAACTGAACTAGAACTGAACTAGAACTGAACTAGAACTGAACTAGAACTAAACTAGAACTGAACTAGAACTGAACCAGAACTGAACTAGAACTCAACTAGAACTATAAATGTTTAGTTTAGTTTTTCCTTTCATGGTTTATTTCTGTTGGTCCCATAATTCTGCTACCACAGCCATTAACCAGCAACTTTAGTTTCCTTCAACTATTACAGTTGCTGTAGTCTGTAGTAAATTTAAGGAACCAAAAAAACCAGAACTAGGCCTTTTCCACATTTCGGTTAACTGGCAGTTGCCAGAATTTTTGCACACATTTAAAATGCAGCTCAAATATTTGAGGTTTTAAGTGTATAGTTTTAGGCTCTTGAACAAAACATTGAAAATAAAATAAAAACTATTTTAACTTAAAAATACGCACATCAGATGGTTTCTTACTTAGTAAATGTTTTGGAAGTTAAAGAGATAATGTTTAAATTGTTGAATTTTTAGTTAAACATAAGGCTAAGAAATATTTATCGAATTAAGTGAAATTTAAATTGTAAAAGAACTTTAAGTATTTAGTTGCAAAAATTTTTAATTATTTAAACCATAAAACATTCATCACGTGCTCATGGCTCAATAACTATTGCATACATTTATTACAATGCAAATTTAAAGCATAACTTTAGGCATTGTTACCACATAAATAACACACCTCTGCGTATGATTAACATTTTATGTTATTTTTTTTCCTTCTACTTCATGTTTCATGTTATTTTTCAGTTTGTTTTTTTGTTCGCCTTTTTTTAATAAATATTAAGTCATCGAAATGAAATATGTAACATTTATTACTTCAGCAATATCATTGTTGTTTCGTGTTTTGTTTTCTGTGGCATTTTACGCTAAAAATACATGGCCATATGTCTCCGTTTTTAACTGTCGCAACATTTTTTGTCGGAATTTTTCTGTATTTTTTTCCATATTTCTTTTTGTTTTGTGACTATAATGACAATAAAAATTCATGACATTTGTTATTTTTGGTTATTTCAGTTATTTTTGCCATATTTTTTCATTTATTCTTGTTTGGTACTTTGTATGTGTACTTTTTGCATGAAAATATGAAAAGTACATATTTTTTATGATTATTTTTTTTGTTTCTTCTTATATACAAGTTGAAGTGTTTAATATATTTTTATGTTAATTTGGACTTGTATTTTTTTTCTTATATTCATTTTGTAACTTCAGTAGTATTTTTAATGTGACACAAATGTTGATGTCTTTGTACTAAATGTAATTTATTTTTCTGTCCCTGTTTCGTTTTAGTGTTTTTCTTAATGTCTCTGTTTGCTGTTTGGAGAATTTCATATAATCTTTTGTAATAAACCATGTATATTTTGTAAATGATGACATAAATGATAATTTATGTGCTACTTTTTACTTATTGGTGACTACAAATTTGGGTGCTTAAATGCCAGTGATTAATTTGCCAAAATGAAAATATTATTAGATAAATTAAAACTTCTAAATAATGTCACATACACACACAGCCGGATTGTGTATTTAGAAGCACAAAATCTTAATAACATGTCGGCCTGTCTTAACAAAGAGTTGTTTTGTCGACTTAAGTACTTTGCGAACGTGTTACCCTAAAATGTAATAAATTTTATTTTCCAAAGTCTACATAAATTAGTTTTAACAATTATTTATTATACTTTTAACATGATTAGTTTTAAAGAATATTTGGTAGGAGCGTTTAAATATCCTCAAAAGTAGGCTATTCTAAATAGCTACATTTGTTCAAGCTCTAGTTAACTACTAGTTCAAATCTAGTTCAGTGTAGTTCAGTTCTAGTTCAGTTCTAGTTCAGTTCTAGTTCAGTCGAGTTCAGTTCTAGTTCAGTTCTAGTTCAGTTCTAGTCAGTTTCAGTTCAGTTCTAGTTCAGTTCTAGTTCAGTTCTAGTTCAGTTCTAGTTCAGTTCTAGTTCAGTTCTAGTTCAGTTCTAGTTCAGTTCTAGTTCAGTTCTAGTTCAGTTCTAGTTCAGTTCTAGTTCACTTCTAGTTCAGTTCTAGTTCAGTTCTAGTTCAGTTCTAGTTCAGTTCTAGTTCACTTCTAGTTCAGTTCTAGTTCAGTTCTAGTTCAGTTCTAGTTCAGTTCTAGTTCAGTTCTAGTTCAGTTCTAGTTCAGTTCTAGTTCAGTTCTAGTTCAGTTCTAGTTCAGTTCTAGTTCAGTTCTATTCTAGTCTTGGTTCTATTTTAGTTCGGTTAGTAGTTTAGTTCTTCTGTATTTAATATTATTTGTAACAGTAGATATGCATACATCTCTGATATACGGATGTACATATGTATGTATGCGTTGATTTAGAAAATATCTTCTTGATTGTTTTTGTGTCGTATCCTTCTACGACCACTAAAGTAACTTTGTTTGCTTCCCAAAAATCCTTAATTGCATTTAAATGTTACAATTTTTACAATTCTTGTTTTTTTATTTTCCATTTGCAAATATTTACGACAAACCTTATTTACCATATTTTTTTGTTGATTACAATTCAACAAATAAAATTGAGTTTTATTTTACTTTTTTGAATTGTGGAATGATTTTTTTTTTTCGTTAGTTTGTGATGTGTTGTGTACACGATTTCCTTTCCACCTTAAGTTTCATTGCAATTAAAACCGCATTTGTATGCCACAGCACAACTTGCCAATTAAAAAAGCACAAAACCATTTGCATTCTATAACCCACACCTTGAACCACGACGATTCGGATCGAGTAGAGTAGGAAGTAGACTACAGCGACACAAAACACATACGGACTTACTTATTACTGCATGTACTGCGGCACAACTAGACTCCCAAAGCGGGAGTTTTCCTTTTTTATTGCATTCTTTTTCTTTCTCCGTTACAGTTTCTTTATTTTTTTTTTTTTTTTCAATATTCCCTTGTTTGGTTTGTGCTAGCTTGTTTTATATCTTTCCGAGAAGGAAAGCAAAAATGTAAATTTTTGTACATTTCATAGCCAAAGGAAATAAAATGACAAGTTTTGAGGATTGAGGGTTAAAGCACAGGACAAGCACAAAACAGAACTGAACAACAGAAAGATGGGACATGAAAACAAGTAAAATCGAAACAAAACAAGACAAATATAAAAGAGTTACATGTTCACCAAAAATGCCAAACATGTTATGGTAATTAAAGCTCCAATAACCTCAAATGTACATCTAGCCAAATGAGCATATGCAAACATAAACCAACATACACATGGACATTTGAGCAAAATTTCCATGAAACCACAAAAACAAAAAAGCAGTCAGAGTCCTTTTAATTTATTATGATGACATGAGGTTTAACAGAGGAGCTATACCTTTAGCATGACAAAACCAAACAACTAATGAAAATCTGCAAATTGAGATTTCAATAACTTTAAATTGTATACATAATTGCAACTAATACATTTGACAGCATGCTGAGTAGTTTTGATTGGAAATCATATTCACAAATTTTGTTTAATTGAACTAGAACTAAACTAGAACTGAACTAGAACTGAACTAGAACTGAACTAGAACTGAACTAGAACTGAACTAGAACTGAACTAGAACTGAACTAGAACTGAACTAGAACTGAACTAGAACTGAACTAGAACTGAACTAGAACTGAACTAGAACTGAACTAGAACTGAACTAGAACTGAACTACAACTGAACTACAACTGAACTACAACTGAACTACAACTGAACTAGAACTAGAACAACTGAACTAGAACTGAACTAGAACTGAACCAGAAATGAACTAGAACTGAACTACAACTGAACTACAACTGAACTACAAATGAACTACAACTGAACTACAACTGAACTACAACTAGACTGAACTACAACTGAACTACAGACTGAACTAGAACTGAACTAGAACTGAACTAGAACTAGAACGACTAAAACTGAACTAGAACTGAACTAGAACTGAACTAGAACTGAACTAGAACTGAACTAGAACTGAACTAGAACTGAACTAGAACTGAACTAGAACTGAACTAGAATGAACTAGAACTGAACTAGAAATGAACTAGAACTGAACTAGAATGAACTAGAACTGAACTAGAACTAAACTAGAACTGAACTAGAACTGAACTAGAATGAACTAGAACTGAACTAGAACTGAACTAGAACTAGAACTGAATTAGAACTGAACTAGAACTGAACTAGAACTGAACTAGAACTGAACTAGAACTGAACTAGAACTGAACTAGAACTGAACTAGAACTGAACTAGAACTGAAATAGAACTGAAATAGAACTGAACTAGAACTGAACTAGAACTGAACTAGAACTGAACTAGGACTGAACTAGAACTGAACTAGAACTGAACTAGAACTGAACTAGAACTGAACTAGAACTGAACTAGAAACTGAACTAGAACTGAACTAGAACTGAACTAGAACTGAACTAGAGAACTGAACTAGAACTGAACTAGAACTGAACTAGAACTGAACTAGAACTGAACTAGAAGAACTGAACTAGAACTGAACTAGAACTGAACTAGAACTGAACTAGAACTGAACTAGAACTGAACTAGACTGAACTAGAACTGAACTAGAACTGAACTAGAACTGAACTAGAACTGAACTAGAACTGAACTGAACTGAACTAGAACTGAACTAGAACTGAACTAGAACTGAACTAGAACTCTGAACTAGAACTGAACTAGAACTGAACTAGAACTGAACTAGAATGAACTAGAACTGAACTAGAACTGAACTAGAACTGAACTAGGACTGAACTAGAAACTGAACTAGAACTGAACTAGAACTGAACTAGAACTGAACTAGAACTGAACTAGAACTGAACTAGAACTGAACTAGAACTGAACTAGAACTGAACTAGAACTGAACTAGAACTGAACTAGAACTGAACTAGAACTGAACTAGAACTGAACTAGAATGAACTAGATCTGAACTAGAACTGAACTAGAACTGAACTAGAACTGAACTAGAACTGAACTAGACTGAACTAGAACTGAACTAAAACTGAACTAGAACTGAACTAGAACTGAACTAGAACTGAATAGAACTGAACTAGAACTGAACTAGAACTGAACTAGAACTGAACTAGAACTGAACTAGAACTGAACTAGAACTGAACTAGAACTGAACTAGACTGAACTAGAACTGAACTAGAACTGAACTAGAACTGAAATGAACTAGAACTGAACTAGAACTGAACTAGAACTGAACTAGAACTGAACTAGAACTGAACTAGACTGAACTAGAACTGAACTAGAACTGAACTAGAACTGACTAGAACTGAACTAGAACTGAACTAGAACTGAACTAGAACTGAATAGAAACTGAAATAGAACTGAACTAGAACTGAACTAGAATGAACTAGAAACTGAACTGAACTGAACTAGAACTGAACTAGAACTGAACTAGAACTGAACTAGAACTGAACTAGAACTGAACTAGAACTGAACTAGAACTGAACTAGAACTGAACTAGAACTGAACTAGAACTGAACTAGAACTGAACTAGAACTGAACTAGAACTGAACTAGAACTGAACTAGAACTGAACTGAACTGAACTAGAACTGAACTAGAACTGAACTAGAACTGAACTAGAACTGAACTAGAAACTGAACTAGAACTGAACTAGAACTGAACTAGAACTGAACTAGAACTGAACTAGATTGAACTAGAACTGAATAGAACTGAACTAGAACTGAACTAGAACTGAACTACAACTGAACTAGAACTGAACTAGAACTGAACTAGAACTGAACTAGAACTGAACTAGAACTGAACTAGAACTGAACTAGAACTGAACTAGAACTGAACTAGAACGAACTAGAACTGAACTAGAACTGAACTAGAACTGAACTAGAACTGAACTAGAACTGAACTAGAACTGAACTAGAACTGAACTAGAACTGAACTAGAACTGAACTAGAAGAACTGAACTGAACTAGAACTGAACTAGAACTGAACTGAACTAGAACTGAACTAGAACTGAACAGAACTGAACTAGAACTGAACTAGAACTGAACTAGAACTGAAACTAGAACTGAACTAGAACTGAACTAGAACTGAAATAGAACTGAAATAGAACTGAACTAGAACTGAACTAGAACTGAACTAGAACTGAACTAGGACTGAACTAGAACTGAACTAGAACTGAACTAGAACTGAACTAGAACTGAACTAGAACTGAACTAGAACTGAACTAGAACTGAACTAGAACTGAACTAGAACTGAACTAGAACTGAACTAGAACTGAACTAGAACTGAACTAGAACTGAACTAGAACTGAACTAGAACTGAACTAGAACTGAACTAGAACTGAACGAACTGAACTAGAACTGAACTAGAACTGAACTAGAACTGATCTAGAACTGAACTAGAACTGAACTAGAACTGAACTAGAGCTGAACTAGAACTGAACTAGAACTGAACTAGAACTGAACTAGAACTGAACTAGAACTGAACTAGAACTGAACTAGAACTGAACTAGAACTGAACTAGAACTGAACTAGAACTGAACTAGAACTGAACTAGAACTGAAATAGAACTGAACTAGAACTGAACTAGAACTGAACTAGAACTGAACTAGAACTGAACTAGAACTGAACTAGAACTGAACTAGACTGAACTAGAACTGAACTAGAACTGAACTAGAACTGAACTAGAACTGAACTAGAACTGAACTAGAACTGAACTAGAACTGAACTAGAACTGAACTAGAACTGAACTAGAACTGAACTAGAACTGAACTAGAACTGAACTAGAACTGAACTAGAACTGAACTAGATCTGAACTAGAACTGAACTAGAACTGAACTAGAACTGAACTAGAACTGAACTAGAACTGAACTAGAACTGAACTAGAACTGAACTAGAACTGAACTAGAACTGAACTAGAACTGAACTAGAACTGAACTAGAACTGAACTAGAACTGAACTAGAACTGAACTAGAACTGAACTAGAACTGAACTAGAACTGAATAGAACTGAACTAGAACTGAACTAGAACTGAACTAGAACTGAACTAGAATGAACTAGAACTGAACTAGAACTGAAACTAGAACTGAACTAAACTGAACTAGAACTGAACTATGTATGTAGATCTAAATTTTAGTCATAAATGAAGTTGAATTTTATATCTTTTACACATTTCGCAAAAAATATTTAACTATTTCATTTATGTAAATTATGTTCTTATTTAAACAAATTCTCTAACATTTACTTTCACTTAACTAATAAAATACTACAAATTACTTTGAAAAATCCCTTCACGAAAAATCACCATAAAATCTAACTTTATTCTAAGCATTAAAAAATTTATAATAATTTTTTAAGGTTTAAGTGAAAGAAAAATCTTTTGGAATTAATGGAAAAATGTGATGTATAAAATGTTATAAAAAGTGTCATTTTATTTTTGCTGCAAGAAACCAAACATTCCATACGTACGTATGTATGTATGTACGTGTTTAAAACATCCCCAAGAAAGCACATAAAATGCAAACATCACAAAACTATTGTATGAAAAAGTGTGTGAACAAAAATTCATGCAACATATTAAAATGTACGAGTAAAAAAAAACACACATCCAGACAGCATGCAACCAACCAACCAACATATCAGCCAACATGCATTCATAATATTGCCAAGATTTATGCATTGCGTTCTGCAGTCGTGCATAAAATTTTGCGATTAATTTGAAACGACAATCACAGTGGCATAATGCAAATGCTGGTGAGCTGCATCAACAACAACAACAACGTCAACTCTTATGAGTGACGACTGATGACTACTACTGCATACAATGTTGCAGCCACAAAAGAGGTTTATGATGAGGAAGATGACTACGACTACAATGCTGATGATGGTGGTGGTGGTTGTTGTTTGTTGGTTATTGAGCTGGGTGACGACAACAACACATTTACTACACTAATTTGTTGTTGTGTAATAGTATTTTTTTCGTACATGTTTTCTACATTGTTTAGGGAATTCTCTCAACTCTTCTTCCTTCCCCTGCGAGGGTATGTTAGTGCCAGTGGTAACATGTATATCTACTTATGGATTGCATTCATTTTTACTTTCATTTTGTTTTCTATAAATAGATTTTTTTTTTGGTTTGCTGCAAAAATTTCAAGTACATAATGCATTTGCATTCTGTGGTGCACTTATTTTCTTGATGGCAGTGTGTATTTGTTTGCCTTAAGCAGGAAGTTTATTTGTATTAGTTTCTCGACATTCAGAACTCATGCAACTGACAAACACATATTTAAAGTTTATTTAAAAGGGAAATCTGTAAAGCACTTCATATGAGAATGAAAAGGAACTATTCTAAAGTGCTTAGAAGGAAACGTAATATTAAAGAAAGTAGTTGTCTTTAGGTCTAATGTATCCAAAAGTTAAATCCATTTTCAAGTTGTAGTCTAGTCTATTGTCTTCTCTATAGTGTAGTATAAAGTTAAGACTATAGTGTAGTTTATAGAGTCTAGAGTATAAAGTATAGTTTATTGTCTAGTCTACAGTCTAGTCTATAGTCTAGTCTATAGTCTAGTCTATAGTCTAGTCTATAGTCTAGTCTATAGTCTAGTCTATAGTCTAGTCTATAGTCTAGTCTATAGTCTAGTCTATAGTCTAGTCTATAGTCTAGTCTATAGTCTAGTCTATAGTCTAGTCTATAGTCTAGTCTATAGTGTAGTCTATAGTCTAGTCTATAGTCTAGTCTAGTGTAGTCTATAGTCTAGTCTATAGTCTAGTCTATAGTCTAGCCTATAGTCTAGTCTATAGTCTAGTCTATAGTCTAGTCTATAGTCTCGTCTAGTCTATCTAGTCTATAGTCTAGTCTATAGTCTATCATGTCTAGTCTATAGTCTAGTCTATAGTCTAGTCTATAGTCTAGTCTATAGTCTAGTCTATAGTCTAGTCTATAGTCTAGTCTATAGTCTAGTCTATAGTCTAGTCTATAGTCTAGTCTATAGTCTAGTCTATAGTCTAGTCTATAGTCTAGTCTATATCTATGTCTAGTCTATAGTCTAGTCTATAGTCTAGTCTATGTCTAGTCTATAGTCTAGTCTATAGTCTAGTCTATAGTCTAGTCTATAGTCTAGTCTATAGTCTAGTCTATAGTCTAGTCTATAGTCTAGTCTCTAGTCTAGTCTATAGTCTAGTCTATAGTTCTAGTCTATAGTCTAGTCTATAGTCTAGTCTATAGTCTAGTCTATAGTCTAGTCTATAGTCTAGTCTATAGTCTAGTCTATAGTCTAGTCTATAGTCTAGTCTATGTCTAGTCTATAGTCTAGTCTATAGTCTAGTCTATAGTCTAGTCTATAGTCTTTCTATAGTCTAGTCTATGTCTAGTCTATAGTCTAGTCTATAGTCTAGTCTAAGTCTAGTCTAGTCTAGTCTATAGTCTAGTCTATAGTCTAGTCTATAGTCTAGTCTATAGTCTAGTCTATAGTCTAGTCTATAGTCTAGTCTATAGTCTAGTCTATAGTCTAGTCTATAGTCTAGTCTATAGTCTAGTCTATAGTCTAGTCTATAGTCTAGTCTATAGTCTAGTCTATAGTCTAGTCTATAGTCTAGTCTATAGTCTAGTCTATAGTCTAGTCTATAGTCTAGTCTATAGTCTAGTCTATAGTCTAGTCTATAGTCTAGTTACAGTCTAGTCTATAGTTAGTCTAGTCTAGTCTATAGTCTAGTCTATAGTCTAGTCTATAGTCTAGTCTATAGTCTAGTCTATAGTCTAGTCTATAGTCTAGTCTATAGTCTAGTCTATAGTCTTGTCTATAGTCTAGTCTATAGTCTAGTCTATAGTCTAGTCTATAGTCTAGTCTATAGTCTAGTCTATAGTCTAGTTTAACATCTGGCCGAAAACCTTGCCTATAGTTTAGTATGTAGACTATTCTACAACGTATTCTATAGTCTAGTCTAGTCGAATCTAGTCTATAGTCTTGCCTATAGTCTAGTCTATAGTCTAGTCTATAGTCTAGTCTATAGTCGTCTATAGTCTAGTCTATAGTCTAGTCTATAGTCTAGTCTATAGTCTAGTCTATAGTCTTGTCTATAGTCTAGTCTATAGTCTAGTCTATAGTCTAGTCTATAGTCTAGTCTATAGTCTAGTTAACATCTAGCCGACAACCTTGCCTATAGTTTAGTATGTAGACTATTCTACAACGTATTCTATAGTCTAGTCTAGTCGAATCTAGTCTATAGTCTTGCCTATAGTCTAGCATATAGTCCAATCTTTAATCTAGTTTATAGTCTAGTCTATAGTCTAGTATATAGTCTTGTCTGTAGTCTATGGTGTTGCTTATAGTCTTGTCTATAGTCTATGATGTTGTCTATAGTCTTGTCTATAGTCTAGTCTATATTCTAGTCTCTAGTCTAGTCTCTAGTCTTGTCTCTAGTCTAGTCTAGTGTCTAGTCTAGTCTCTAGTCTAATCTCCAGTCTAGTCTCTAGTCTAGTCTCTAGTCTAGTCTCTAGTCTAGTCTCTAGTCTAGTCTCTAGTCTAGTCTCTAGTCTAGTCTCTAGTCTAGTCTCTAGTCTAGTCTCTAGTCTAGTCTCTAGTCTAGTCTCTAGTCTAGTCTCTAGTTCTAGTCTCTAGTCTCTGGTCTAGTCTCTAGTCTAGTCTCTAGTCTAGTCTCTAGTCTAGTGTCTAGTCTATAGTCTAGTCTATAGTCTATTCAATAGTCTTGTCTATAGTCTATTTTGTAGTCTTGTCTATATTCTAGTCTTTAGTCTAGTCTATAGTTTAGTTTATAGTCTATTCTATTGTCTAGTCTATAGTCTAGTCTATAGTCTAGTCTTTAGTCTAGTCTATGGTCTAGTCTTTAGTCTAGTTTATAATCTAGTTTATATTCTAGTTTATAGTCCAATCTGTATTGCAGCCTATAGTCTAATATAATCTAATATGTTGTATACCAACTGCCTTTAATATTAACTATTTCCTTTTTCATTTTAAGTCTTTAAAATTATTCAGTTAAAATTTAAATTTTTCTCGTTTTTGTATTCTCTATTTTTAATATTTATTGTCTCAATTCACCTAAAGTTATTAACTTTAGGCATTTATTGTCAGTTATATTTTCTTGTATTTTTGTTTTCATTTCAGAGTCCTTTATTAAATTTTCTACTTCAGCATAAGAAAATATACTTCATATCAAATTCCCCAATGAAATAAATTTATTTCTAAGAAGAAATTTTGAAAAAAAATAAAATATTATAGAAACAGGGAACAATTCACACATACATCGAGAAAAGAATAACATCAAATCCTGTACAAATAAAATTACGGAAAATGAAGTCATAAATCTTTTCGCTCCTGTTTGGAGTTTTTTAGCAGGATAAAAACGTGTGGAAACTGCATACATTTCTACTTTCTGATCTTATTTTGTTCTACATTATGTTTCTGTTTTAGAAGTTGGCAAGAAAAATGTGAAGAAAAACTATTAATTTTTTTATAAAGTAAATAGCAAAACTCTAAATAAATTTTACATTCAGTAAAGTTATTAAATAATTTTAAAGCTGTTTCGATTGATTTTAAGCCTAAAAGTGGGCAAGTTATTTCATATTATACAAACACCCTAAAATAGGCACTACATTTCAACTTGAACACATTGAAAATCTTTTCTATATTCAATACTCTTCTCCACGATTTCATTTGAACATTTTCCACAGGGACTTTGTGAACAAATATTAAAACTTCAAAAATAATTTGTTTTCATAGCAAAAAAAAAAGATATTTTAACTTAAAACATTTCTTTTCTCTCAGATGCCTCTGTCAGTTAGTTTGGCAGTATAAATATCTTTTGCCTGTAATTCTTAGCAAAAGTAGATTATTTATGAGCCTGGGCAATCATCTCTCATATTTTGTTGCTGCAACTAGTGCATCCAGTCATACATGTGTATGAGATAGTACTAGAATGTGAAGCTGTACAGAACGGAATTAGAAAACTTTAGCTGAAAGTTTATTTCCGTTTTAATGCAACGATGCAACTAAAATATTTAGTTTTTTTAATATAAATTTAAAATTTCGTAGGAAGAGTTTTTCACGTTTAAATAAAAAAGAATGCAGAAGATAAAATGTAAACATGCTATCACATTGTAAGTTAGGGATTTATTTCAGAAAAAAAAAAAAAAATACTATTATTAAAAGAAATCTTTGGAGGAAGAAAATTATACAAAACTGTCTTTTTTTAAAGAGAGTGAGAATTCTGATCTTTTTCACCGGAGAAAAATCTTTTATAACAATTGTGCTTTCTTTCGAGAATGATTGAATTTTCTATTGAGAATTGTCTACTAGACGAGTCTATAGTCTATAGTATAGTCTAGTCTATAGTCTAGTCTATAGTCTAGTCTATAGTCTAGTCTATAGTCTAGTCTATAGTCTAGTCTATAGTCTAGTCTATAGTCTAGTCAATAGTCTAGCCTATAGTCGAGTCTATAGTCGAGTCTATAGTCTAGTCTATAGTCTATTCTATAGTCTAGTCTATAGTCTAGTCTATAGTCTAGTCTATAGTCTAGTCTATAGTCTAGTCTATAGTCTAGTCTATAGTCTAGTCTATAGTCTAGTCTATAGTCTAGTCTATAGTCTAGTCTATAGTCTATCTATAGTCTAGTCTATAGTTTAGTCTAGTCTATAGTCTAGTCTATAGTCTAGTCTATAGTCTAGTCTATAGTCTAGTCTATAGTCTAGTCTATAGTCTAGTCTATAGTCTAGTCTATAGTCTAGTCTATAGTCTAGTCTATAGTCTAGTCTATAGTCTAGTCTATAGTCTATAGTCTATAGTTTAGTCTAGTCTAGTCTAGTCTAGTCTAGTCTAGTCTAGTCTAGTCTAGTCTAGTCCATAGTCTAGTCTAGTCTAGTCTATAGTCTAGTCTAGTCTAGTCTAGTCTAGTCTAGTCTAGTCTAGTCTAGTCTAGTCTAGTCTAGTCTAGTCCTAGCCTATAGTCTAGTCTAGTATAGTCTAGTATAGTCTAGTATAGTCTAGTATAGTCTAGTATAGTCTAGTATAGTCTAGTATAGTCTAGTATAGTCTAGTATAGTCTAGTATAGTATAGTCTAGTATAGTCTAGTATAGTCTAGTATAGTCTAGTCTAGTCTAGTCTAGTCTAGTCTAGTCTAGTCTAGTCTAGTCTAGTCTAGTCTAGTCTAGTCTAGTCTAGTCTAGTCTAGTCTAGTCTAGTCTAGTCTAGTCTAGTCTAGGTCTAGTCTAGTCTAGTCTAGTCTAGTCTAGTCTAGTCTAGTCTAGTCTAGTCTAGTCTATAGTCTAGTCTGTAGTCTAGTCTATAGTCTAGTCTATAGTCTAGTCTATAGTCTAGTCTATAGTCTAGTCTATAGTCTAGTCTATAGTCTAGTCTATAGTCTAGTCTATAGTCTAGTCTATAGTCTAGTCTATAGTCTAATCTATAGTCTAGTCTATAGTCTAGTCTATAGTCTAGTCTATAGTCTAGTCTATAGTCTAGTCTATAGTCTAGTATATAGTATAGTTTATAGTCTATAGTCTAGTCTATAGTCTTGCCTTTAGGCTAGTCTATAGTATAGTCTAGTCTAATCTAGTCAGTCTATAGTCTATAGTCTAGTCTATAGTCCTAGTCTAGTCTAGTCTATAGTCTAGTCTATAGTCTAGTCTATAGTCTAGTCTATAGTCTAGTCTATAGTCTAGTCTATAGTCTAGTCTATAGTCTAGTCTATAGTCTAGTCTATCGTCTAGTATAGTCTAGTCTATAGTCTAGTCTATAGTCTTCTATAGTGTAGTCTATAGTCTAGTCTATAGTCTAGTCTATAGTCTAGTCTATAGTCTAGTCTAAGTCTAGTCTATAGTCTAGTCTATAGTCTAGTCTATAGTCTAGTCTATAGTCTAGTCTATAGTCTAGTCTATAGTCTAGTCTATAGTCTAGTCTATAGTCTAGTCTATAGTCTAGTCTATAGTCTAGTCTATTAGTCTAGTCTATAGTTCTAGTCTGTAGTGTAATCTAGTCTATAGTTTAGTTCTTTCTTTCAAAATAAATATAAATTTTATATAGAAACTTGTTATTCCTTTATAGAGAGAAAAACATTTTATATAGAAATATTTCTTTTTCAAGA
>NW_023997425.1:0-21920 GCF_015586225.1 Lucilia sericata | reverse complement strand
CGAGAAAAAAATCTTAAAGAATCAAAGCACTTTCATTTGACAACTAAACTGCCAATAAGAGAGAAGAAAGAAATGTTCACCTGCGCTCACAAACAACTTATATGCACATATAGAAAATAATCATGCACAAGCATGAAACCTGACTTGCATAATAAAATTTCTAAGAATAAGAATTTTTGGCAAAAAAAAACTGTTCCATTGTTTTCTTTAAAATCAGAATAAAATATTTAGTAAGCGGTAAAATGACAAAAAAAACATAGAAATATACATATGTATGTATATGTAATAGTTTTTGTACAATTACATATATACATACATACATATGTACATATACATGTATTTTTTAAAAGGATTGAAATTTCTTGTATAAACTATACAAGGAACTATAAATTTTTATCATGTTTATATGGAAGACACACATACATACGTATATACATATTGAAACATAACAATTTGTTTTACAATTATTTCCGTTTTGACAAAACTCATCTACGCATAACACATCATACTGCAAAATTCAAAGAAAATATCATAGAAAAATTCTAACAATCAAAAGTGATTTTTAGGCAAAACGTGTTGAAAATCAACAAAATTTTTAAGTGACTTGTTTCATTATATTTTGATTATAGAACTGTATAGTAAATGTGTGCTATTAGGAAACTAAGTCTTATTGTAAGTATATATGTGTTATCAAAAATATTCAAGTTACAAAAATTAGCAAAAACTCTTAAGTAATAGAGTGGAAACAATTTAATTCGCTTAACATATTTTTCATTTGTACCAATAATGTCATAATACAAAATTTAAATTTATTTGAGTAATCAAAAAAATGTTTAAATGTTTTTTGATTAATAATCTGGTTGGAAGAAAGCGATATGTGAAATTATTAATATAAATATTTAAACTTTTGGTTAATTTTTTTTTTGTTAAAGTCAAATGTATTTAACATTTGAACAATGAATAGCGAGTGAAGCTTAAATATAAATGAAAATAAGATTTAGATACATTTTTATTTTGAATTATTTCGAGTTTTGTTAATTTTTACTAATTGATGATTGAAGTAATCAGAGATTGTTCGCTTTTAAAAATTATTCAGCTGATTTTAAGATATTCATATAAAAATGTTTTCCAGCTATTTTCTTAACTTTCTATTTTCTTTTCTATAAAGATTTATAGAATTTCATGTCAAGTGACCCAACTCAAAAATCGATTTTAATGAAATTTGCACCAAGGTTAGTACTATTGGATAGTAGGCCAGAAAATAATTTACAGTTCTATCGGTCAAGAACTGCCGGACTTAAAAAGGGGTCAAAGGTGTACATTTTGGTCATACAGTGTTTTATCAAATGAGTGTAACTTTTCACCTTTGGTCCTAGCAAAAATTGTCAGATAGCTATTTTTTCGTTGTTTCCAAAAAAATCTATTTAATTTTTTTTATATACATATATATTTTTTTTGAAATGGGCCTTTTTATTTTTTTTTTTTTAATTTAAAAAAATATATGTATATGTTTTTGTAAACAATGAAGAAATAGCTATCTGAACTCCTTTGGACAATTTTTACTAGGACCAATAGGTAAAAAGTTTTTGCTTTTTTTTTTTTTTTGCTCAACCTTTTTTGCCGGACTTAGCCCCTCTAAGTCAAAGTGACCCCCTCTAACTCTATATCTAAGCCCATATCTATGTATGTAATAAATACTACGTATGCATACGTATGTTACATTATTATACAAAAACAATGTTATTTAAACACTGTGAATTAATCGTAAAGTCTAAAAGTATGCAATAGTTAAACATTATATACAATGTATTTTACTAGGCGTATGAGTACTATCCATTGAAAAAATTGCGTATACGTATTTTATATTTTATTAATTCCGCTTGGAATTTGAATCATATTTGAAAATACATTTTGATGTTGGCCATTATTCATTTACTAAAGTAATACTTTTACAAAAATGTGGTAATATCAAATTATTTTTTAGACAAATTTAAATGTTAATATACATACATATGACCAAAATATTTTGTAATTAAAACATTTTTTTCTATTTTACTTTATTTAAAAATGTACCTTTGTTACATAGTCATGTACATTAACATCAATTAATTATTGTTTTGGTTTCCAAAGAAACAGAATCATAAATAACACGTTGAAACTACATACTTATGTATGTATGGATTTTAAGTTTTTGCTTCGTTGTTAAAAAAAAAAATTACAAGTTCTGATATGTATTTCTAATACACATTACTTTCATAGAAAAAATAAAGAAAACAAATATGTGGGATATTGTAACAATGCCATTTGCTAGAAATTTCTACATATCGTCACCTAAAACGCAAACGGCCCTAACTAACATTTTTAAAATTTTACAGTAGAAGTAAAAAACTATTGAAATTGGAAAGTTTGTTTCTATCATCGCGATTTATTTGTAGTAAATAAACAAATTGTTTAATAGTGAAACCTATCATTTATTATGAAGTTGACAATGCCGTATATAAAAATTAATAAATTTGACTTTTTACCTTTAATATTTAAATATTTTTTTGTAGATAGGGCCTTTTGTTTTTTGTCAATGAAATCGCTAATTTTGGTCGGAGGAGTCCAATTTTTTGTGTGGACATATGTTTTGATGCAATACATTGTAATCAACAATAAAATCGATTTTCAATTTTTGGTTAGTTAGGGTCGTTTGCGTTTCAGGTGACGATATGTATGTATATAAGTTTTTGTGTTTTACTTTCATAATTGTTTAGATACTTCTATTACAAGAATGAAAATATGGGTTTTGCTCTTGTCCACAAAAACCTATATATGTAGATATGTATGTAAATTATGTTGGCCCCATTTATATGGAGAAAAAATAATGAAATTGTTATTTATTATATCACATACCCTTAATCAATATTTTTAGTATTTGGTGTTCTTCCGATTTGTTATCATATATATATCTCCCAAAGGCAAGAGGTCGCTTTCTTCTGCAAGAATTTACAAAAAAATACAATTATAAAAATCTCTATACTTTGATTTAGCTTATCAAATATTGATTACAAAGCCAAATATTTTGAGAACCGGTTTCTTAAAATAAATTATAAACGGTACACCCTAATGCATATGTAAAAATGTGATCAAAACTCATTCATTGCAAACATAAAGTCAAAGTAAATTTTTTAATTTTTACCCTACAATGTGGGATTAAAAGCCGAATCTTGTTTAAAATTTATTAAAAAATACTTTTATAGTTTTGTAAAAGATCATCCCATATAGATATAATTTAAGCAATTACATTTTTCGCAACTCAGCCAGCTAAACTAAACCCAATTTGTGGTACCAATCGATTTAAATAAAAATATTTTTTAAACAGCTTTTTCGAAATTCCAGAAAAAGTGTATCAGTCTAGTTCATATATTACTCCAAATTATATCTACAATACATTTTGTAGTTGTGTCTCTTATATTTATTTGCATCTACCAAAAAACTAACATTATTACATTTTAGATACAATTTCAAGTTTATTAGGTTTGTTATTTTAAAAAATTGTCCTGTATGTTCAATTTTGTTGGTTTTACAAACGTAACAAAATCAAATGTGATTTCCTTATGTTCCATTTCATTTCTTTTGTGTTAAATAAATTTTGTTTTTTCTTTTATTTCAAATTTTTTTCAATTTAACTAACAAATTGAATGTTTCATTCAATTATACATGATTTTTTAGCATGGTTGAACATTTTGTTGTACTGGTTTCTTGATTGTTATATTTGGTTTAATTTTACTTTATGTTTAAGGGGAATTTTTAAATAAAATTCAATTTGCTTAAATGAAAAAAAATTTCTATTAATATTTATTTTTAATTATTTTCTTTTTTTTAAATCATATAAAATCTTTTAATATTTATTTTGCAAAAAAGAATATTATGTAAGTTAACACAATCTACACAAGGTTGTGCTGACGGTGCACACGCGCAAGCTAGTATGCAGGATCATATTTCGTCTGGAAGATTTCACAACGTGGGAATGGAATAAGTTGGATCAGCAGAATTATTTAGATTTAAGTATTTAAAAATATTGTTAGAGTTAGTCTTACTTGGGAGGTTGACCAAAGCGGTCGTTGAATAAAATTGTAAACCAAAAATTAACGTGTTTCATTTATAGTGGACAAGTCGGTGTCCACTTAAAAATCATTTTTTTTAATTTCACATAACAAAGGAAGTTAACTGGCGCCCGAGCAGGGACCCGCCAAGAGAAAGCGGAGTCCTTATAAAATTAAATAAAAATTAAATATAAAATTAATAAATTAAATAAGTTTCTGCGATTCCCACGGGACCCTCCAGAAACTAAATAATAAAAACTGGAAAAGATAAAAAAGAAATAGTGAACCTTAAAATTTGTTTTGTGGAAAAGATCCACCTAAAGAAAGAACAGTGACAATTAAGTGAAATTTCGACCCCGAAATTGTGAAATTAAATAAGTTTTTGCGATTCCTACGGGACCCTCCAGAAACTAAAAACTGGAAAAAATAAAAAAGAAACAGTGAAATTTTAAATTTTTTTTTGTGGAAAAGAGGATCCACCTAAAAAAAAACAGTGACAATTAAGTGAAATTTCGATCCTGTGACTACCAGTGAATTAATTTGAAGAGAAGAGGGAGAATTATTGGAAGGCATATCCTGTAAGGGTGACTGTAAAAATATAGAGGGAAGAACCTGCAAAATATAGAGGGAAGAACCTGCAAATTCCTATGTATATGTATATGTGTATGTAAGTATGGAACATTTGCAAAATAAGGTAACAGAGTTAACTGGCGCCCTAAACGCCGTTCTAAACCAGCTAAAAACTCTGGATCAGAGAACGCTGAATTTGGAACGTAGGCCCAGTAATCCTCCGGTTGTTGAGGGCGAAAGTCCTCCTCCCCCCCTGCGTGCTCCAACCACAGAAACCGAATTGAACGAAATAGGAAAACTTCCCGACTGTGTAAGGGACTTGCAGTCTTTTGAGGGTGACCCCACGCAGTATGTATCCTGGATACATAGCGTGGAGAGTATCCTGAAGGACTATGAGATCGTCCGGCAGAAGCCGATATATAGGGCTATTGTTCAGGCTATACGCCGAAAATGTAGGGGAAAGGCTGATGCCGCCCTTACCTCCTACAACATATTCGATGAAGACTGGGCATCGATAAAGAACTGTCTTTCTCTGCATTATGCAGACAAAAGAGATGGTTCGCACACTAGAACATCATTGACCCAACTAGCTCAGAAGAGTATGAGCGTAGACGAGTTCTACGCTACAGTAAATCACCAGTTCTCCTTGATCATAAACAAATTGAAGACGGAAACTTATTCTGAAGAAACGACGAACGTTTTAATAGAGACTTATAGGAATAGGACACTGGAAGTTTTCATAAGGGGTCTTAATGGCGAGCTGTCAAAGATGATAATGCTCATGAAGCCAAAGACACTTCCCGAGGCATATTCGCAATGTTTGGAATTGAGAAATGCCAATTACAGGAGTCAGGTCTCCCTACATTCGGTTAATGTCAGAATAGGGTCCAGGTTCCAATGGGATTTAATAACTTTCCGAATCACCACCCAAGTAAGACTCGAAACCAAGCTTCCTTCCAAAAATTTGTACCGAAAAACCGGTATCAACCTCAAGCGAACCCTTTTGTTAACCGACAATTTGAGCCACGGCGTGTTGCGCAACAGCCTGCTCCCCACAGACCAGAACCAATGGACATAGATCAGAGTACGCAATCTAGGGGACCGGAAACCGACCATGGAATAACCACAAAAGGCGGGCCTTTTCGGAACAGGTTCGTCCCGGGTCGGCAACAACACCCGTTTAAACAACAGAGAATTTTTAACATGACACAAGAGGACAATGAAGGCGAACCGGCCGACGACGAAATAAATTTTCGGACTCGTGCCTTTCCGGCTTACCATACGTAAGCAATGAATTAAAGGATGGCTCAATAATAAAATTTTTAATAGACACAGGGGCTACAAAAAACTTTGTTGAGCCAGCCTTATGCCCCAGATCAAAGAAATTAGATAAACCATTTTATGTTCGTACTGCCTCAGGGAGAATACAAATTAGTGAGAAGGTAAAGGGAAATTCTTTGCCCCATTTGGTAACGATACGACAATTACATTCTATGTACTACCGGGATTCACATCTTTCAATGGTATAATCGGCGACGATAACTCTACGTGAGCTTCAAGCTATAATAGACCACAAAAATAATACACTGACAATCTCGCCAGGGATCAGTATACCACTTAGAATTCAGACATTGAACGAAATTAACGTACTTCCATCATGCACTACATTGAGTGACCTAATAGCCGAGTTTAGTGACATATTTGGACCAATAAATAACGAATTGGCCAGCAACATCTATTAGGGCAGAGATACGGTGTACCACTGATGAGCCAATATACTCAAAGAGTTATCCTTATCCAGCTGTATGCGTGCTGAAGTAGACAGACAAATAGAAGAACTTCTGAATAATAATGTAATACGGCCGTCAAGAAGTCCTTATAATTCTCCCATTTGGGTGGTCCCAAAGAAACCTAAACCAAATGGAGAGAAACAATATCGGATGGTGGTGGATTTCAAAAAGACTGAATGCCGTCACCATACCTGACACATATCCAATTCCCGACATAAATTCAACTTTGGCGAGCCTTGGCAAGGCGAAATATTTTACAACCCTTGACCTCACTTCGGGGTTTCATCAGATTTCAATGAATCCAAGGGATATTCCAAAGACAGCCTTTTCAACAATGAATGGGAAGTATGAGTTTTTGAGGCTACCGTTCGGCCTACGGAATGCGCCTGCTATATTTCAGCGTATGGTCGATGACGTCCTGCGAGGTTGTATAGGGAAATATGTTATGTCTATATAGACGACATAATAGTATACGGGGGTAATATTGAGGAACACCTGGGGAACCTTAGGAAAGTATTTCAGCGTCTAAGAGACGCTCACCTTAGGGTTAATTTAGAGAAACTGCTTTTATGAAAACCGAGGTCGAATTCCTTGGTTTACGTGGTTACTAAGGATGGTATACTGCCTGATAGGAAGAAGGTAAGGGCAATCCTTGACATTGTACCACCCCAGACCCTGAAAGAGCTCAAAAGTTTCTGGGATTAACATCCTATTATAGGAGGTTCATTAAAGACTTTGCCAAAGTAGCTAAACCTTTAACCACTCTCACTCGTGGCGAGATGGCACAAGTCAAGGCTAATCAATCGAAGAAAGTTAGAATTATTCTCGGGGAGGAAGAGCTACAAGCATTTAACGAGCTTAAGGAGTTGCTCACGTCGTCGGAAGTATTAGCCTTCCCGGACTTTGACAAACCATTTAATCTTACGACAGACGCTTCTAACAGTGCTTAGGTGCAGTACTGTCTCAAGGGGAAATGGGAAAGGACAAACCAATAACCTTTATTTCTCGCTCTTTGAACAAAACAGAAGAGGCATATGCCACGAACGAGAAAGAGATGCTCGCCATAGTTTGGGCATTGGACAATCTTCGCTCCTATCTGTATGGAGCTAAGAAAATACGCATTTTTACCGATCACCAACCTCTGACGTTTGCCATGAGCAACAGGAATTATAATGCGAAATTGAAAAGGTGGAAGGCTAGGATAGAGGAATATAACTTCGAACTTGTATATAAACCAGGGAAATCCAATGTAGTAGCCGACGCCTTATCTCGCTTAAAAGCAGACTCAACCGACTCAGTGAAAGCTGAGCAGACTTCGAGAACTGCATCTACAGATTTATGTGTCCATCTTGCGGATGAGTCCTCCACTGACACTGCAAGTGAAGGTAGGGTAGGAAGTGAGGACTCAGATACCATAACAGCTAGTGAGGGTACGATAGGGAACGGAGACTCAGCTACTATAACAGCTAGCGAGGGAACCGTACACAGTGCCGAACAGGATGGCACAGATTTGATTCCACATGTCGAAGCTCCTATTAACGTTTTTCGTAATCAGATTATAATACGACAATTCCAATCAGATATGATTACACATATTAATCCTCATCCTGGCTACAACCGACACATCATATCTTTGGAGGAAATTAGCAGGGAAAATCTTACACGAATCCTGAGGGAAAAACTTAGACCTGATGTCTTAAATGGGATTAAAATTCCTGAACAGTATTTGTGGCTATTACAGGAGGTTTATTTGGAACACTTTTCACATTATAAGCTACGGATCACTCAGAGACTTGTAGAAGATGTAACTTGTCCAAATAGGGTCTGTTCCTTGATAGAAGAGGAGCACAGAAGGGCACATAGAAATAAGGACGAGAATAAACTACAGCTCTTGGAAAAATACTATTTCCCGAGGATGAACAGTCTTGTAGGAAGGTATACGAGGAATTGTGAAATATGCAAGGCTAACAATATGATCGGAATCCGCCGATACCTAAGCTTCAGGCAACTCCGATTCCTTCTTATCCCTGTGAAATATTGCACATGGATATTTTTGTACTCCAAAATGAGTATTTTATTAGTGTCTTGGATAAATTTTCAAAATTTGGGAAACTTTTTCCTCTTAGGAATCGTTCAGCCTTGCAAATGAGGGAGAGAATTATAGAAATCCTTAATTACTTCTCGACACCACGTATTTTAGTGACTGACAATGAGCGAGGTTTTATCAGCCCAATAGTGATGAACGTGATTCGACAATTTGGTGTCAAGGTATATTTGACTCCAGTAGGTCGTAGTGAAGTGAACGGACAAGTGGAACGATTCCATTCGACCTTACTGGAAATTTATCGATGTTTAAAGGTCGAACATAGGGATTTAGGTATTAGGGAACTTATAATGCTCGCTACCGATCGATACAATAACACCATCCACTCTGTAACGAATAGGAAACCGGTTGATATTTTTTTTAATAGAGCTGAGAGAATTAATTACCAAAGGTTGCAGAACTTTAGGCGAAAGTTGAACAGGGAGGTGAAAAAATCGATAAAGAAAAAGCAAGAGGCAACCTTGGAGAGACATAATTCTAGGCGTCGTGTCTTATCGAAGGATTATAAGGCGGGTGATACCGTTCATGTTAGGAATAAGCAGATCAGGGCAAAGCATCGACCGCTTTATGAGAAAGCGGTTGTTGATAGGAACAATCGGGTCACAGTGCAAACGAGCACTGGAAAAAGGATTCACAAGACCCACATTAAATCTTAAAGGATACCTATGGGGTCCTTAAATTTTAGCGGTATGCGTATTTACGCAGGGGTTCAAATCCCCATAGACATGTGAATGATGAAAGGAGAGAAATGGAGATAAAACTTCTACCTTTTTTAAGGAGAAGTGGAGGAAATGGGAAATTGGGTACAATACCCATTTTTTGAACTTAATGGTATCTCTTAATGCGATTTTCTTTTTTTTTGGGACAACGATTTGTGATAGTGATGTCCTCACTGTCATAAGCCGTGGTAGATCTCCGTACCACGAGTAAGTTTCTTGCAATTAAACCATTAACGCTTGATGCTAAAAGGGATAACTCGGAATCTACGGTCCACACAAAAAATATAAGTAAATGGTCCCAAAACCTATAGTGGAAACTGCATATTTGCGGAGGGGTTCAATTCCCCATGGGTGCCATAAGAATAAGGAAATCGTACTACTGAGAAAACCTTGAACTGAATTGAAGCCTTCAATTGGGGCAAAAGATGAATATGAGATGAGATATTTTTTTATGGAAGCTTAAGCGAAGGTATATTGAAAGTAATTAAAATAACTTGAATGAAGATCATTGCAATGGTGAAAATTTATTTTAGAGCAAGGGTGATCAATGCCAATTGCATAATGCAAAGGAAGTCCATGGCTTAAGAGATTATCATTTGCACTTTTTGCATATGGCGGATAATCACACCTAGTTCAAAAAAGAAAAAAGAGGGAATGTGGCCTTCAGCCTTAGAGATGAATACGATAAAATTTATGAAATGAAAACGGAAATGAAAGATAAAATTAGTTAAGATAAAGAGAAAACTAACTTAGAATAAGTATCTACTAACGAGAATGTGGCCTTCAGCCTTAAAGATGAATATAATAAAATTTATGAGATGGAAACGGAAATGAAAGATGAAATTAATTAAGATAAAGGGAAAACTAACATAGAATAAGAATCTATTAACGTAAAAACATTATATAAGTGAAAATGTGAAGTAGGAATTTAGTTAAATGTGAAGTAGAAATTTAATTGTACTAATCGTACTAACACTTTAATAATACAGTCATACTAACACTCTAACAAACTAATCGTAGAGCTAGACAAAACGACATTTATCATTCCAGTCTCACGTGGTTCACGGCCGTGAACAGTCTACAAATCTTCGAATACCACTCGCAGTTGGTTACATTCAAATACGGCAAGGGTTGGCTGGTTGATGGAAGGTTTAACCTGGTTCATGTTATCAACTTAGAGGAATACGAGCGCCTATTAGGCCAAACCGTGGCAATGCTGGAAAAAATTGCTGTGGATGAGAAAGAACGGATGGTAATTGATTTCCATGTTAATACAATTTTTTCCCAATTAGATACGCTTAGGGGTAAATACAAGAAGCAGAAACGCTCTATCAATTGGATCGGTTCAGCTTGGAAGTGGTTGGCTGGCAATCAGGATGCAGCAGATTGGGATAATGTGTTGAGGTCTGAACAAAGCATCATTGAAAATAATAATCACCAATACGTGATCAACGATCGACTCTTTAAAGCGTCACAGGAAACAATATCTAAGGTTAATGCAATGGTGGCGCGATTTCACAACGAGGTCAATGCAACGAACGTCGAAAAATTCATTAATCAAATCCTACGCCAAATAATGGTCATCAAAGAAGAGGTAAACGAGGTTATGAGAGCCGCGCAAATGGCCAAAGAAGAAATTCACCGCATAATTGACGAAATTGCAACACTCCCTTATTCTAATGAATTGGATGCCATCGAGTACGCCGATCCAAGGGTATGCACAAACGGTTCAATGATTCTCTATGTCCTTTCACTGCCCAAGGTAAGAGAAGTTGAGTACAACTACCTTATTGTCAAACCATCCATTCAGGAAGGAAAGGTTATAGACTTACCGTTTAACACGTTGCTGGTTAATGAGAAAGAGACATATGGCATCACCAAACCATGCATGCGAATCAACAACAATACCGTGTGTGAGGAAACGAGCTTGAGAAAACTCCCTGAAGATGATTGTGTTTCAATTCTCATCAAAGGAGGTGAAGCAAAATGTTCCTACAGATCCTGTGAAGAAGAGGTTGTCGAACTTGTTATGGAAGACACCATATTCATTACCAATTTTAGAGGTAATCTCCAGAGTGGTAACATTACTAAATTCCTTTCGGGAACCTACGCAGTGCGACTTAACAACGAAGAAGTGAAAATAAAAAACGTTACGTACACCAGCCGAAGCGAGACATCTATACAAATCCTACCCCAGATCGTCACAACCATCCTAGAAGAAAGGCGGCAGGTTGACATAGGATATCTTCACAATATGAGTTTACAAAACATAAAAAATTTAGAAAATCTAGACATAAAATACCACTACTCTATAGTAGCGGATTGCACTATTTTTTTGCTCCTATCATTCCTAGGCTACCTATGCTGGAAAGCTTTATACTCTCAAGTGCGTCTCCCTCCGCTGCAGAGCACAAGCAACGTGGCATGCAAACCCCAATCTGCGGGACGCAGATTTTTGGCAAGGGAGGAGTTAACACAATCTACACAAGGTTGTGCTGACGGTGCACACGCGCAAGCTAGTATGCAGGATCATATTTCGTCTGGAAGATTTCACAACGTGGGAATGGAATAAGTTGGATCAGCAGAATTATTTAGATTTAAGTATTTAAAAAATATTGTTAGAGTTAGTCTTACTTGGGAGGTTGACCAAAGCGGTCGTTGAATAAAATTGTAAACCAAAAATTAACGTGTTTCATTTATAGTGGACAAGTCGGTGTCCACTTAAAAATCATTTTTTTTAATTTCACATAACAAAGGAAGTTAACTTGTATTAAAATCTCAACTTAATCATTCGACAGCCACATTTCAAACATAAATCATTTGATTTTATTTTACGAACCATATCAAATAAAAGCCAGTCTATTTATTTGAATTAACGACTATTGGTAATAAAAATTATTTTTATTGTCATCTTAAGAAATCAACGCTAAAATAATGAAGAAAAAAAAAAACGAAAAAGCAAATATCATTCGAAATCCTCCAATAAAATGACCATTACATACATACAATATGCCTGAAGGATAAACAGGCGAATGACTAAAAGTAAATAAATCACAGTTGCGATTACAAAAGTTTTAGTAGGAACAAGTAAGTATGTTATAAGTATCCGAATTTTATATACCCACCATCAAAATCTTGCCATATTAATATGAATATCAGGATGATTCGTAAAAATTTGGAATTTTATAGAGACTTGGTCCGAACTCTTCAGAATTCGGTGGAATGAGTAATTTCGAAATAACTCTCGTAATACCTTGATTTTTAAACGAATTATGGGAAATAAAGTGATTTCCTGTAAGTGGTGTTTAATGGTGGAATAGGGTAAATTTAGGACCGATTCTTATGATATTTAGTTGCGAGATTTTGGTTCATAAAAAACCTAGCTAGTAGGGTTATATGTGTACCGATAAAGAATATCGTTTAGAACAGACGGACGGACAGACATTGTGGACTTACAAACATTTTCTTATAATCCAATACGATGTATGTAAGTCCACGATATTACATTGTGTTACAAACACAATGATGAAATCTATATATGCACCCATCTAATTTGATTGTGGGTATAAAAACAATTGTGAAAAATATTGCAAAAAAAAAAAAACAAAATAACATTGGCAAATGTATTGGAAAATTTATAACATTTTGAAAGCTTTTAACAGCTTCTTCACAAAGCCCTACAACAGTTATTTAAGTTTTGAAATAAAATATAAAAGAAAACATTTAATATTCTAAATATGTACATATCGCTTAAGTACTACAAAACTGGCATAATCGAAAATTCGTATTTTTTTTGAACTGAGGTCTACAAAATCGGGTTTAATTTTTTAAATCCCTTTCCCTTAAACATTTAAAGTCATTTTTTTGTATTATACTAGTCTTGTAGTAAATGAGCGATATCTATTTCAAAATCAGTTTTTTTAATTGATAATTTAATTTTCAATTCAAAACTTAGTGTACCCATTATTCGACTTTTTATTTCTCTAATTTTTCTTATAAGTTGCGGAAGATACAACTACAATCAATTTCTAACAAATAGATTTAGTTTTTTTTCTTATGTTTCTCTTCATTTTCAAATTGTATTACAATTTATTATTGTACAATCCCCTAAAACAAAATAAAAGTACAATAAAAATAAAAATCAAAGTACTATTATTACATTCCTTTTTTTTTTTTTTTTTGTTATGTCACTGACTGTAATGATTGTAAATGTTATTGTTGTGCGTTTTTTTTATAGAATAAATTTAAACATCATTAAATAAAATTTTAGTTTGCCTTTTAAAATTCTTTTATAGATTTTAATTTAAAATGAGTATAAAAGTTCGGATATAAAAAGAAATTAGTTACTAAAATAGTTAGTATAAATCTCAATATGTTAAACAAGTAAGAGTGTTATATTCGGCTGTGCCGAATCTTGTATACCCACCATCAAAATATTGCCGAAAAGGAGTGCTTGCTTATAAATAAACTTTGATATTTAAGAATCGATGCTTTTGTTATCATCAAAACAATTTTCTCATTCATTACATATATGTATAATTTTACCATCATACATATTATGTATATCGATAGGATCCTCCTAAAATTTGGTAGAGAAATTTGTAACAAATTTTGTCGCTGTACTTGTATTTTTAAGGTAGTATAAAGCGTTAAAGTCATTTTCTGAGAGGGACCTTATTAGGGGGGGAGCGATCCTCGTCAAATTTTCTAGAACGATTTTAGCTAGTAATGAGCGTTAAAGCCATTTGTAAAGGGGACCTTATATGGGGGGTAGGGTCAATTATGAACCGATCCTTATAAAATTTTACAAAGCGATTTAGGTTCCTATAAAATATGTTCATGTTGAATTTCATCGCTATAGTAATTTTCTGAAGGGGACCTTATATGGGGGATAGGGTGAATTATGGACCGATCCTTATAAAATTTTGCTATGATATTAAGGTTCCTATAAAATATCTTCATGTCAAATTTCATCGGTATGGATGCTTCTTTTAGACAATTATGAACCTTAAAGCCATTTTCCGAAGGGGATCTTATATGGGGGTTAGGGTCAATTATGGACCGATCTTTATAAAAATTTACAAAGCGATTTAGGTTTCCATAAAATAGGTTCATGTCGAATTTCATTGCTATAGATGCTTCTTTTAGAGAGTTATGAGCGTTAAAGTCATTTTCTGAAGGGGACCTTATATGGGGGATAGGGTCAATTATGAACTGATCCTTATAAAATTTTACAATGATATCAAGGTTCCTATAAAATATATTTTGCAAAGCGATTTATGCTCCTAGAAAATATATTTATGTCGAATTTCATCGCTATAGATGCTTCTTTTAGACAGTTATGAGCGTTAAAGTAATTTTCTGAAGGGGATCTTATATGGGGGATAGGGTCAATTATGAACCGATCCTTATAAAATTTTACAATGATATCAAGGTTCCTATAAAATATGTTCATGTCAAATTTCATCGCTATAGATGCTTTTTTTTGGACAGTTATGAGCGTTAAAGTCATTTTCTGAAGGGGATCTTATATGGGGGGTAGGGTCAAATCTGGACCAAACCTTATAAAATTTTACAAAGCGACTAACGTTTCTATAAAATAGGTTCATGTCTAATTTCATCGCTATAGATGCTTCTTTTAGTCAGTTATAAGCGTTAAAGTCATTTTCTGAAGGGGAGCTTATATGGGGGATAGGGTCAATTATGGACCGATCCTTATAAAGGTTCCTATAAAATATGTTCATGTCGAATTTCATCGCTATAGCTGCTTCTTTTGGACAGTTATGAGCGTTAAAGTAATTTTCTGAAGGGGACCTTATAGGGCGCCTAGGGTCAATTATGGACAAATCCTTATAAAATTTTACAAAGCGATTTAGGTTTCTATAGAATATGTTCATGTCGAATTTCATCGCTATAGATGCTTCTTTTAGACAGTTATGAGCGTTAAAGTCATTTTTTGAAGGGGACCTTATATGGGGGGTAGGGTCAATTATGGACCGATCCTTATAAAATTCTACAAAGATTTTAAGGTTCCTATAAAATATGTTTATGTCGAATTTCATCGCTATAGGTGCTTCTTTTAGTCAGTTATGAGCGTTAAAGTCATTTTCTGAAGGGGACCTTATATGGGGGCTAGGCGAAATCGTGGACCGATATTGCCCATTTTCAATACCAAACGAACTGCATCAACTAAAAGTATTTATGCAAAATTTCAGCTCTCTAGCTACTTCCGTTTGGGCTCTATCGTGTTTTCAACAGACAGACAGACAGACAGACAGACGGACAGACGGACGGACATGGCTAGATCGTCTTAGAATCTAATAAGGACCCAGAATATATATACTTTTATGGGTCTTAGACGAATATTTCAATGTGTTACAAACGGAATGACAAAAACAATATACCCCCCATCTTTTTTGATGGTGGGTATAAAAATTTCAGAAATTTGTATTTTAGTGCGTTATGTATAATTGGCATATAAATTACAAAATAAACTAAAAAATTCTGAAATAGACCAAACCACAAGACAAATTTTTCTGTATAAGCTAAAAATTACAATAATTTTGAATCCTGTTTCGATAAAAAGCGAAAATAATAATTCACAATCAAGTTGTATATTGTACCTACTAAAGTGTAGTAACAGTGATTGTGAACAGATCTTTGCTGCAAGTCATAAGTTTATGTTTTCAATGAAAAAAAAAAAACAATCAAAACAAATACAAATAACAATGGCAAAAGATAAAAAATCAAAAAATATTAAATTAATTAAACATGCGAAATAAACTAAATTAATTTCTTTGAATTTTCAATGCTTTTATATTCTTTATTCCACATTTTAAACTAATAAATAAACAGTTTTTAATAAAATTTTAGTTTTTTTGTTTGGTAAACAGCTGTTTGTTTTTGATTTCAGTGTTACCACTTTATCGTTTTTTATGCTAAAATCGTTTGAATTTTTTGTTTATATGACGAAATAAACAATTGGCAACACTAAACTTTCTTACAACATTCGAAAATCATATGAAAAATTGTCGTAGGAGTTGTATAGTGCTTTTGCATAGAAAATACCAACAACATTGTTATGACTATTGTAGCAGCTGCTGACATACAACGCTACAACATCGATTGTGAATTGAACAAATATGTCTTTTAAAGCCACTAAAATTAATTTGCGGACTAAAGAAATTTTAAAAATATTTTTTTCGTAACTTGCTCAAAATTTGGTAGTTTTTGAGATCCATTTTTAATTTTTTCACAAATTATATTAAGTTCAGGGATTTGAATCGTTGGTAGGGAACTGAGATACATTCCAAAAAAATATTTTTTTATTTTTCTCATGTTCAGTACATTAATACGCATCGATTGAGAGGTATTCCTATATGAAATTATTCAAAATACTCTTTCTTGGTACTTTCTACGAATAAGTACCAAAAATTACAGTCTTATAAATTGTCATTTAATAAGGAACTTGTTTCATGTGTTTCGGCGCCCCACTATAGAAATTTTAAATTGAAGAACTAAATACTTCAAAAGAGTATCCTTTTTGTCATATTAAATTTTATGTTTCTAGATTCAATATTAAAAAAATACAAAAAGTACCATTTGAAGAACGAAAAAGTACCAAAAATTTCCCTTATATAGATTATTATTCCATCAGGGCCGTGTAGATTAAATATTTTTGTTTGTATATTAAACTTGTTAGAATTAAAAAAAAATATATAATTTGTACGATAAAATAGTGGAATAAATTCATCATTTGTGAAAAGTTATAATAAAAAGAGTACCATTTTCCTATTTTCCCCCCGGAATAGACTTTTTGAGAATTAAGTTTGCAAAATCTTCACATATCACAGATAAAACACAAACGGTACAAATCTACATTAATTTGATAAAGAAAATTTTTTTTCAAAAATTACCAAAGTACTTACCGAAATTTGGTCCTACATGGGCCTTATTACCCGAATTCAAAAATAACACACCAATACCTTATTTTGGCTCAATGAGTTTGAATAAAACTAAATTTTCCGTCTATTTAAAAATTTTAAAAATCGAAATTTTTTCCAAAAATATTCTTATGGGCGTTGTAGTCATGTTCTAAAGGGTACCTTATATGGGAGGTAAATAAGACCCGATCCGAATCCTAAAATTAAATATAGAGATTTTGGTTCCCATAAAACTTTTGTATGTAGAGTATCGTTGCTATACTGGCATTTTGAAGCAATTTATGAGCGTTGAAGTCAATTTCTGAAGGGGACTTTACATGAGGGTTAAGGCCAATTATAGACCGATCCTTATATAATTTGATAGAGAGATATAAGTTCTGATAAAACTTGTTTATGTAAAATTTTGTTGCTTTACTGGCAGTTTGAAGGAAGTTATAAGCGTTTTAGTAATTTTTTGAAGGGGACCTTTTATGGGGAGTAGGGTCAATTATTGACCAATCATTATAAAATTTGACAGAGAGATTTTAGTTTCTATAAAATATTTAAATGTAGAATTTCGTTGCTATACTGGAATTTTGTAGGAAGTTATGAGCGTTAAAGGAAGTTATATGTGTTATAGTCAAATACTATGGAGGGTAGGTCAATTATGAACCGATTCTCATAAAGTTTGACAGTGTCATTTAGCTTTCCATCAATCTTATTCGTGTCGAATTTAGTTCCTATAAAACTTGTTTGTGTCGAATTTCATTGCTATACGAGCTTTTTCAGTTATCTGCGTTATAGTCGTTTACTGAGGATAACTATCTATAGCGTTTTCAACAGACAGACGGACATGACTAAATCGTCTTAGAATCTAATAAGGACCAGGAATACATATTATTTTGTGGGTCTGTAGAATTTATTGAATAGGACTAGGCACGTTTACGTACTAAGCTAACGATTTGTTATTTGAACATCCTCATAAATTAATTAAAACCCAAATTTTTGTAATAAGCGGTTATTTTTCTGAGTTTAATAAATGTATACAAGATATTATTTATTATTATTGACCGTTATTTTTAAACTTTTTAATGACAATTACTTGCTGTACTCAATATTAAATGGGCCTTAAAAAGCTATTCATTTAATTTAGGCCCTTTGAAAAACAAACTTTTTAAACTGAAAAAAAAAACAGTTTAAAAATGGAAAAAGATTTTATATGATTTTCTTCAACAAATCCAAATAATACAATAGCTTTATCAGTTATAAATATTAGAATATTGCAAAAAAAATATGTATACAATCTTGTTGTTGTAATTCGACAAAACAAGATTTGAATGTTATGTATATTAACTTTAAAAGAAGATCAACAAATTTCTCTTGGATACTGTCTTCTGAATTTTTGTAGTAGGGTCGGCTAATTATGAACCGATATCGAATTCATTATCTAAAATAGGAAAATTACTATAAATTTTATCTTATTACGAATGCGGCAATTCGTTTAAATGAGGAGCCGCTTTAAATTATAGGCAGTAGAATTATATTCATTAATAAAAAATAACCAAATTTGTATAAATTTTTCTTGTATAAAACATAAGTTTTTTTATCAGGCCCTTTTTTAGCCCTCAAATTGTTTTTGGAAGAAACAAATGGCAGTTTATATTTTCTTATTAATTTTATAATAGAAAGAAACAGAAAGAAGAAAAAAGGTCCTTTTTTAAATTATGTTGCGTCAAGTTAATTTAATTTTTCCTCTAAATTACGCGTTTTTACAATAATATTATTTTCCCTTTTTACTTATTTAACAAAAAAGTTGTATGTCTGTGTGATCTAGACACGTTTCTGCAGTTCTGAGTGGGAAACCCGCACTAAACTATGTTACCTTTAGTCCAAGCCCTTTAATTGTTATTTTGTGTTAACATGAGCTTGTCCTAAACGGAAGTCAAATGATTGTACCTCAGCCACATTTAAATTTTAGGTTATAAATTACCATTTGCAGTAGACTACATCTGGTGGTTTTGTTATACGAGTCAAATAATTTAGTGCTTTTTAAGAAAATACTGTCTAAAATGGATGTATTGACAACTTTCAAAACAACTGGACTGTGCTTGTGTTTTTATGTACAATATACAAAAATCAGCATTACATACATATTTCCGTTATTTTGTGGCATGCAACACTGTCACTTAATTGCCATAATTTGGCTTGTTAGTCCCTTCATCTTTTTTTATTACTTTTATTTTTTTATTTTGTTGCTGCCACCTAAGCCAACACATCAAATTTGTGAAAAAATTTTCATTGAAGATGGGGACGGCTATGTTTAGCGAAGGTTTCATAAAGCTTACAAGTATAAAATTTAAATGTTTGTAAAAAAAATACAAATTAGCTTTATGTTCTACATATTTCGGTATGTACCATTTTGGGTTGGTTTTCATATTTAAATTTCTGCGTATTTTTCTTGACTTTAAAGAAAACCTTGTCATCAAGTTAGTTTTTATCTAAAATGTTTAACATTTGTGGAATCAGCATTTGGGTGTCGTTAAACGAGGACAATCTAAGAAGTATGTGTATGTATATCGAGGATGATAATAGGTAAACAAATCCAAGTTTGTGATGTAAATTAGTTAGTTAGTTAGGTAAATAGTTAGTTAGTTAGTTAGTTAGTTAGTTAGTTAGGTAATAGTTTAGTTAGTTAGTTAGTTAGTTAGTTAGTTAGTTAGTTAGTTAGTTATTGTTAGTTGTTCGTTAGTTAGTTAGTTCGTTAGTTAGTTTTGTAGTTAGTTAGTTAGTTAGTTAGTTAGTTAGTTCGTTCGTTCGTTAGTTAGTTCGTTAGTTAGTTCGTTAGTTAGTTAGTTCGTTCGTTAGTTAGTTCGTTAGTTAGTTCGTTCGTTCGTTCGTTCGTTCGTTCGTTCGTTCGTTCGTTCGTTCGTTTCGTTCGTTCGTTCGTTCGTTCGTTAGTTCGTTCGTTCGTTCGTTCGTTCGTTCGTTCGTTCGTTCGTTCGTTCGTTCGTTCGTTCGTTCGTTCGTTCGTTCGTTTGTTCGTTCGTTCTTTCGTTTCGTTCGTTTTCGTTCGTTCGTTCGTTCGTTCGTTTCGTTCGTTCGTTCGTTCGTTCGTTCGTTCGTTCGTTCGTTCGTTTGTTCGTTCGTTCGTTCGTTCGTTCGTTCGTTCGTTCGTTCGTTCGTTCGTTCGTTCGTCGTTCGTTCGTTGTTCGTTCGTTCGTTCGTTCGTTGTTCGTTCGTTCGTTCGTTCGTTCGTTCGTTCGTTTCGTTCGTTCGTTCGTTCGTTCGTTCGTTCGTTCGTTCGTTCGTTCGTTCGTTCGTTCGTTCGTTCGTTCGTTCGTTCGTTCGTTCGTTCGTTCGTTCGTTCGTTCGTTCGTTTTCGTTCGTTCGTTCGTTCGTTCGTTCGTTCGTTCGTTCGTTCGTTTCGTTCGTTCGTTCGTTCGTTCGTTCGTTCGTTCGTTCGTTCGTTCGTTCGTTCGTTCGTTCGTTCGTTCGTTCGTTCGTTCGTTCGTTCGTTCGTTCGTTCGTTCGTTCGTTCGTTCGTTCGTTCGTTCGTTTCGTTCGTTCGTTCGTTCGTTCGTTCGTTCGTTCGTTCGTTCGTTCGTTCGTTCGTTCGTTCGTTCGTTCGTTCGTTCGTTCGTTCGTTCGTTCGTTCGTTCGTTCGTTCGTTCGTTCGTTCGTTCGTTCGTTCGTTCGTTTTCGTTCTTTTCGTTCGTTCGTTCGTTCGTTCGTTCGTTCGTTCGTTCGTTTCGTTCGTTCGTTCGTTCGTTCGTTCGTTCGTTCGTTCGTTCGTTCGTTCGTTCGTTCGTTCGTTCGTTTCGTTCGTTCGTTCGTTCGTTCGTTCGTTTCGTTCGTTCGTTCGTTCGTTCGTTCGTTCGTTCGTTCGTTCGTTCGTTCGTTCGTTCGTTCGTTCGTTCGTTCTTTTCGTTCGTTCGTTCGTTCGTTCGTTCGTTCTTCGTTCGTTCGTTCGTTCGTTCGTTCGTTCGTTCGTTCGTTCGTTCGTTCGTTCGTTCGTTCGTTCGTTCGTTCGTTCGTTCGTTCGTTCGTTCGTTCGTTCGTTCGTTTCGTTCGTTCGTTCGTTCGTTCGTTCGTTCGTTCGTTCGTTCGTTCGTTCGTTCGTTCGTTTCGTTCGTTCGTTCGTTCGTTCGTTTCGTTCGTTCGTTGTTCGTTCGTTCGTTCGTTCGTTCGTTCGTTCGTTCGTTCGTTCGTTCGTTCGTTCGTTCGTTCGTTTTCGTTTCGTTCGTTCGTTCGTTCGTTCGTTCGTTCGTTCGTTCGTTCGTTCGTTCGTTCGTTCGTTCGTTCGTTCGTTCGTTCTTCGTTCGTTCGTTCGTTCGTTGTTCGTTCTTCGTTCGTTCGTTCGTTCGTTCGTTCGTTTGTTTTCGTTCGTTCGTTCGTTCGTTCGTTCGTTCGTTCGTTCGTTCGTTCGTTTCGTTCGTTCGTTCGTTCGTTCGTTCGTTCGTTCGTTCGTTCGTTCGTTCGTTCGTTCGTTCGTTCGTTCGTTCGTTCGTTCGTTTCGTTTCGTTCGTTCGTTCGTTTCGTTTCGTTCTTCGTTCGTTCGTTTTCGTTTCGTTCGTTCGTTCGTTCGTTCGTTCGTTCGTTCGTTCGTTGTTTCGTTTTCGTTCTCGTTCGTTCGTTCGTTCGTTTCGTTCGTTCGTTCGTTCTTCGTTCGTTCGTTCGTTCGTTCGTTCGTTCGTTCGTTAGTTCGTTCCCCGTCTCTTCCTTCTCGT
>NW_023997424.1:0-22568 GCF_015586225.1 Lucilia sericata | reverse complement strand
GCTTTAAAATGAAGCATAAATGACTGTCATAGCATGAAAACTGTCAATGTTATTTGCAACCATATCGGAACCTCAAATTGCCGCCTTTTTAAAGCTGTGAAAATAATTCTACCGATCTATCCAATTGGCAATTTTCTAAAAATATATTATGCAATAAATTATATACCAAAACAAATGGCAACTATAATGCAATAAAAGATAAATAAACGACTGTTATAACATGAAAACTATAAAAGTTATTTGCTACCATAATGCTTTAAAATGGTGCATAAACGACTGTCCTAGCACGAAAACTGCCAAAGTTAATTGCAGCCATATCGGAACCTCAGATTACCGCGTTTATTAAACATAGAACAATAATTCTACCGATCTATCAAATTCACCAATTAGTAAAAACACACATTATGCTACAAATTATATACCATATTAAAGTGCAGGCTGACTTCCAAAACGTCAGTTGCTTTGTATACGAACAAAGTATAGTTTTTCATAACGCCGCAGTACAAAACATTGACAGTGCATACTGTTTCAAAACGTTATCGACAAGTATAATAAACGCAGCGAAATGGCAATCGCCGCATCAGTTTTAAAGTTGATGCTTGTTGAAATTATTTGCTAAAACTACACAAATAGCTGACTTACTAAAAACAATACTTTGCATCTTCTATATTTTAGAACGTGAAATAAACAAAGCATCGTTGCAATGTATTAAAACTTTACATGTGTACAAGATTTAAATACCGCAGTAAAATTGTGTTTAAACTGTGTATTGGTACGTTTTGGAAGTCATCCGCAATCATAATGCTTTAAAATGAAGCATAAATGACTGTCATAGCATGAAAACTGTCAATGTTATTTGCAACCATATCGGAACCTCAAATTGCCGCCTTTTTAAAGCTGTGAAAATAATTCTACCGATCTATCCAATTGGCAATTTTCTAAAAATATATTATGCAATAAATTATATACCAAAACAAATGGGAACTATAATGCAATAAAAAGATAAATAAACGACTGTTATAACATGAAAACTATAAAAGTTATTGCTACCATATCGGAGCCTTGAATTACCGCATTTTCAAACCTGTACCAATAAATAACCGATCTATCCAACTTTTGTAAAAATTCATTATGCCACAAATTATACACCAAAATAAAGTGCAACTGTAATTCTTTAAAATGATGCATAAACTATTGCCCTAGCATGAAAACTGTCAAAGTTATTTGTAACCATATCGGAACCTCAAATTACCGCGTTTTTAAACATAGAACAATAATTTTACCGATCCATCAATTGACCATTTTTTAGACGAACACATTATGCACAAATGATATACCAAATTAAAGTGCAATCATAATGCTCTAAACTGATGCATAAATGACTGTCATAGCATGAAAACTGTCAAAGTTATTCACAACCATATCGGAACCTCAAATTACCGCGTTTTTAAACCTGGGAAAATAATTCTACGATTTATCCAATTGGCCATTTTCTTAAAATACATTATGCAATAAATTATATACCAAAACAAATGGCATTTTAATGCTTTAAAATGGTGCAATAAACGACTGTCCTAGCACGAAAACTGCCAAAGTTAATTGCAACCATATCGGAACCTCAGATTACTGCTTTTATTAAACATAGAACAATAATTCTAACCGATCTATCAAATTGACCAATTTGTAAAAACACACATTATGCTACAAATTATATACCATATTAAAGTGCAATCATAATGCTTTAAAATGATGCATAAATGACTGTCATAGCGTGAAAACTGCCAATGTTATTTGCAGCCATATCGGAACCTCAAACTACCTCAAACTCAAACTAAAATAATTCTACCGACTATCCAATTGGCCATTTTCTTAAAATACATTATGCAATAAATTATATACCAAAACAAATGGCAATTTTAATGCTTTAAAATGGTGCATAAACGACTGTCCCTAGCACGAAAACTGCCAAAGTTAATTGCAACCATATCGGAACCTCAGATTACCTGCTTTATTAAACATAGACAATAATTCTACCGATCTATCAAATGGACCATTTGTAAACAACACATTATGCCACAAATTATATACCAGATTAAAATGTGCAATCATAATGCTTTAAAATGATGCATAAATGACTGTCATAGCATGAAAACTGTCAAAGTTATTCACAACCATATCGGAACCTCAAATTACCGCGTTTTAAACCTGGGAAAATATTCTACCGATTATCCAATTGGCCGTTTCCTAAAATACATTATGCAATAAATTATATACCAAAGCAAATGGCAATTTTAATGCTTTAAAATGGTGCATAAACGACTGTCCTAGCACGAAAACTGCCAAAGTTAATTGCAGCCATATCGGAACCTCAGATTACCGCGTTTATTAAACATAGAACAATAATTCTACCGATCTATCAAATTCACCAATTAGTAAAAACACACATTATGCTACAAATTATATACCATATTAAAGTGCAATCATAATGCTTTAAAATGAAGCATAAATGACTGTCATAGCATGAAAACTGTCAATGTTATTTGCAACCATATCGGAACCTCAAATTACCGCCTTTTTAAAGCTGTGAAAATAATTCTACCGATCTATCCAATTGGCCATTTTCTAAAAATATATTATGCAATAAATTATATACCAAAACAAATGGCAACTATAATGCAATAAAAAGATATATAAACGACTGTTATAACATGAAAACTATAAAAGTTATTTGCAACCATATCGGAGCCTTGAATTACCGCATTTTTAAACCTGTACCAATAAATATACCGATCTATCCAACTTTTGTAAAATTCATTATGCCACAAATTATACACCAAAATAAAGTGCAACTGTAATGCTTTAAAATGATGCATAAACTATTGCCCTAGCATGAAAACTGTCAAAGTTATTTGCAACCATATCGGAACCTCAAATTACCGCGTTTTTAAACATAGAACAATAATTCTACCGATCCTTCAAATTGACCATTTTTTAGACGAACACATTGTGCCACAAATGATATACCAAATTAAAGTGCAATCATAATGCTTTAAAATGATGCATAAATGACTGTCATAGCATGAAAACTGTCAAAGTTATTCACAACCATATCGGAACCTCAAATTACCGCCTTTTTAAACCTGGGAAAATAATTCTACCGATCTATCCAATTGGCCATTTTCTAAAAATACATTATGCAATAAATTATATACCAAAACAAATGGCAATTTTAATGCTTTAAAATGGTGCATAAACGACTGTCCTAGCACGAAAACTGCCAAAGTTAATTGCAACCATATCGGAACCTCAGATTACTGCTTTTATTAAACATAGAACAATAATTCTACCGATCTATCAAATTGACCAATTTGTAAAAATACACATTATGCTACAAATGATATACCATATTAAAGTGCAATCATAATGCTTTAAAATGATGCATAAATGACTGTCATAGCGTGAAAACTGTCAATGTTATTTGCAGCCATATCGGAACCTCAAACTACCGCGTTTTTAAAGCTGTGAAAATAATTCTACCGATCTATCCAATTGGCCATTTTCCAAAAATACATTATGGAATAAGTTATATACCAAAGCAAATGGCAACTATAATGCAATAAAAAGATATATAAACGACTGTTATAACATGAAAACTATAAAAGTTATTTGCAACCATATCGGAGCCTTAAATTACCGCATTTTTGAACCTGTACCAATAAATATACCGATCTATCCAATTTTTGTAAAATTTCATTATGCCACAAATTATACACCAAAATAAAGTGCAACTGTAATGCTTTAAAATGATGCATAAACTATTGCCCTAGCATGAAAACTGTCAAAGTTATTTGCAACCATATCGGAACCTCAAATTACCGCGTTTTTAAACATAGAACAATAATTCTACCGATCCTTCAAATTGACCATTTTTTAGACGAACACATTGTGCCACAAATGATATACCAAATTAAAGTGCAATCATAATGCTTTAAAATGATGCATAAATGACTGTCATAGCATGAAAACTGTCAAAGTTATTCACAACCATATCGGAACCTCAAATTACCGCCTTTTAAACCTGGGAAAATAATTCTACCGATCTATCCAATTGGCCATTTTCTAAAAATACATTATGCAATAAATTATATACCAAAACAAATGGCAATTTTAATGCTTTAAAATGGTGCATAAACGACTGTCCTAGCACGAAAACTGCCAAAGTTAATTGCAACCATATCGGAACCTCAGATTACTGCGTTTATTAAACATAGAACAATAATTCTACCGATCTATCAAATTGACCAATTTTTAAAAATACACATTATGCTACAAATGATATACGATATTAAAGTGCAATCATAATGCTTTAAAATGATGCATAAATGACTGTCATAGCGTGAAAACTGTCAATGTTATTTGCAGCCATATCGGAACCTCAAACTACCGCGTTTTTAAAGCTGTGAAAATAATTCTACCGATCTATCCAATTGGCCATTTTCCAAAAATACATTATGGAATAAGTTATATACCAAAGCAAATGGCAACTATAATGCAATAAAAAGATATATAAACGACTGTTATAACATGAAAACTATAAAAGGTATTTGCAACCATATCGGAGCCTTAAATTACCGCATTTTTGAACCTGTACCAATAAATATACCGATCTATCCAATTTTTGTAAAAATTCATTATGCCACAAATTATACACCAAAATAAAGTGCAACTGTAATGCTTTAAAATGATGCGTAAACTAATGCCCTAGCATGAAAACTGTCAAAGTTATTTGCAACCATATCGGAACCTCAAATTACCGCGTTTTTAAACATAGAACAATAATTCTACCGATCCATCAAATTGACCATTTTTTAGACGAACACATTATGCCACAAATGATATACCAAATTAAAGTGCAATCATAATGCTCTAAACTGATGCATAAATGACTGTCATAGCATGAAAACTGTCAAAGTAATTCACAACCATATCGGAACCTCAAATTACCGCCTTTTTAAACCTGGGAAAATAATTCTATCGATCTATCCAATTGGCCATCTTCTAAAAATACATTATGCAATAGATTGTATACCAAAACAAATGGCAACTAAAATGCAATAAAAAGATGTATAAACGACTGTTATAACATGAAAACTATAAAAGTTATTTGCAACCATATCGGGGCCTTAAATTACCGCATTTTTAAACCTGTACCAATAAATATACCGATCTATCCAATTTTTGTAAAAATTCATTATGCCACAAATTATACACAAAAACAAAGTGCAACTGTAATGCTTTAAAATGATGCATAAATGACTGTCATAGCATGAAAACTGTCAAAGTTATTCACAACCATATCGGAACCTCAAATTACCGCGTTTTTAAACCTGGGAAAATAATTCTACCGATTTATCCAATTGGCCGTTTTCCAAAAATACATTATGCAATAAATTATATACCAAAGCAAATGGCAATTTTAATGCTTTAAAATGGTGCATAAACGACTGTCCTAGCACGAAAACTGCCAAAGTTAATTGCAGCCATATCGGAACCTCAGATTACCGCGTTTATTAAACATAGAACAATAATTCTACCGATCTATCAAATTCACCAATTAGTAAAAACACACATTATGCTACAAATTATATACCATATTAAAGTGCAATCATAATGCTTTAAAATGAAGCATAAATGACTGTCATAGCATGAAAACTGTCAATGTTATTTGCAACCATATCGGAACCTCAAATTACCGCCTTTTTAAAGCTGTGAAAATAATTCTACCGATCTATCCAATTGGCCATTTTCTAAAAATATATTATGCAATAAATTATATACCAAAACAAATGGCAACTATAATGCAATAAAAAGATATATAAACGACTGTTATAACATGAAAACTATAAAAGTTATTTGCAACCATATCGGAGCCTTGAATTACCGCATTTTTAAACCTGTACCAATAAATATACCGATCTATCCAACTTTTGTAAAAATTCATTATGCCACAAATTATACACCAAAATAAAGTGCAACTGTAATGCTTTAAAATGATGCATAAACTATTGCCCTAGCATGAAAACTGTCAAAGTTATTTGCAACCATATCGGAACCTCAAATTACCGCGTTTTTAAACATAGAACAATAATTCTACCGATCCTTCAAATTGACCATTTTTTAGACGAACACATTGTGCCACAAATGATATACCAAATTAAAGTGCAATCATAATGCTTTAAAATGATGCATAAATGACTGTCATAGCATGAAAACTGTCAAAGTTATTCACAACCATATCGGAACCTCAAATTACCGCCTTTTTAAACCTGGGAAAATAATTCTACCGATCTATCCAATTGGCCATTTTCTAAAAATACATTATGCAATAAATTATATACCAAAACAAATGGCAATTTTAATGCTTTAAAATGGTGCATAAACGACTGTCCTAGCACGAAAACTGCCAAAGTTAATTGCAACCATATCGGAACCTCAGATTACTGCTTTTATTAAACATAGAACAATAATTCTACCGATCTATCAAATTGACCAATTTGTAAAAATACACATTATGCTACAAATGATATACCATATTAAAGTGCAATCATAATGCTTTAAAATGATGCATAAATGACTGTCATAGCGTGAAAACTGTCAATGTTATTTGCAGCCATATCGGAACCTCAAACTACCGCGTTTTTAAAGCTGTGAAAATAATTCTACCGATCTATCCAATTGGCCATTTTCCAAAAATACATTATGGAATAAGTTATATACCAAAGCAAATGGCAACTATAATGCAATAAAAAGATATATAAACGACTGTTATAACATGAAAACTATAAAAGTTATTTGCAACCATATCGGAGCCTTAAATTACCGCATTTTTGAACCTGTACCAATAAATATACCGATCTATCCAATTTTGTAAAATTCATTATGCCACAAATTATACACCAAAATAAAGTGCAACTGTAATGCTTTAAAATGATGCATAAACTATTGCCCTAGCATGAAAACTGTCAAAGTTATTTGCAACCATATCGGAACCTCAAATTACCGCGTTTTTAAACATAGAACAATAATTCTACCGATCCTTCAAATTGACCATTTTTTAGACGAACACATTGTGCCACAAATGATATACCAAATTAAAGTGCAATCATAATGCTTTAAAATGATGCATAAATGACTGTCATAGCATGAAAACTGTCAAAGTTATTCACAACCATATCGGAACCTCAAATTACCGCCTTTTTAAACCTGGGAAAATAATTCTACCGATCTATCCAATTGGCCATTTTCTAAAAATACATTATGCAATAAATTATATACCAAAACAAATGGCAATTTTAATGCTTTAAAATGGTGCATAAACGACTGTCCTAGCACGAAAACTGCCAAAGTTAATTGCAACCATATCGGAACCTCAGATTACTGCGTTTATTAAACATAGAACAATAATTCTACCGATCTATCAAATTGACCAATTTTTAAAAATACACATTATGCTACAAATGATATACGATATTAAAGTGCAATCATAATGCTTTAAAATGATGCATAAATGACTGTCATAGCGTGAAAACTGTCAATGTTATTTGCAGCCATATCGGAACCTCAAACTACCGCGTTTTTAAAGCTGTGAAAATAATTCTACCGATCTATCCAATTGGCCATTTTCCAAAAATACATTATGGAATAAGTTATATACCAAAGCAAATGGCAACTATAATGCAATAAAAAGATATATAAACGACTGTTATAACATGAAAACTATAAAAGGTATTTGCAACCATATCGGAGCCTTAAATTACCGCATTTTTGAACCTGTACCAATAAATATACCGATCTATCCAATTTTTGTAAAAATTCATTATGCCACAAATTATACACCAAAATAAAGTGCAACTGTAATGCTTTAAAATGATGCGTAAACTAATGCCCTAGCATGAAAACTGTCAAAGTTATTTGCAACCATATCGGAACCTCAAATTACCGCGTTTTTAAACATAGAACAATAATTCTACCGATCCATCAAATTGACCATTTTTTAGACGAACACATTATGCCACAAATGATATACCAAATTAAAGTGCAATCATAATGCTCTAAACTGATGCATAAATGACTGTCATAGCATGAAAACTGTCAAAGTAATTCACAACCATATCGGAACCTCAAATTACCGCCTTTTTAAACCTGGGAAAATAATTCTATCGATCTATCCAATTGGCCATCTTCTAAAAATACATTATGCAATAGATTGTATACCAAAACAAATGGCAACTAAAATGCAATAAAAAGATGTATAAACGACTGTTATAACATGAAAACTATAAAAGTTATTTGCAACCATATCGGGGCCTTAAATTACCGCATTTTTAAACCTGTACCAATAAATATACCGATCTATCCAATTTTTGTAAAAATTCATTATGCCACAAATTATACACAAAAACAAAGTGCAACTGTAATGCTTTAAAATGATGCATAAATGACTGTCATAGCATGAAAACTGTCAAAGTTATTCACAACCATATCGGAACCTCAAATTACCGCGTTTTTAAACCTGGGAAAATAATTCTACCGATTTATCCAATTGGCCGTTTTCCAAAAATACATTATGCAATAAATTATATACCAAAGCAAATGGCAATTTTAATGCTTTAAAATGGTGCATAAACGACTGTCCTAGCACGAAAACTGCCAAAGTTAATTGCAGCCATATCGGAACCTCAGATTACCGCGTTTATTAAACATAGAACAATAATTCTACCGATCTATCAAATTCACCAATTAGTAAAAACACACATTATGCTACAAATTATATACCATATTAAAGTGCAATCATAATGCTTTAAAATGAAGCATAAATGACTGTCATAGCATGAAAACTGTCAATGTTATTTGCAACCATATCGGAACCTCAAATTACCGCCTTTTTAAAGCTGTGAAAATAATTCTACCGATCTATCCAATTGGCCATTTTCTAAAAATATATTATGCAATAAATTATATACCAAAACAAATGGCAACTATAATGCAATAAAAAGATATATAAACGACTGTTATAACATGAAAACTATAAAAGTTATTTGCAACCATATCGGAGCCTTGAATTACCGCATTTTTAAACCTGTACCAATAAATATACCGATCTATCCAACTTTTGTAAAAATTCATTATGCCACAAATTATACACCAAAATAAAGTGCAACTGTAATGCTTTAAAATGATGCATAAACTATTGCCCTAGCATGAAAACTGTCAAAGTTATTTGCAACCATATCGGAACCTCAAATTACCGCGTTTTTAAACATAGAACAATAATTCTACCGATCCTTCAAATTGACCATTTTTTAGACGAACACATTGTGCCACAAATGATATACCAAATTAAAGTGCAATCATAATGCTTTAAAATGATGCATAAATGACTGTCATAGCATGAAAACTGTCAAAGTTATTCACAACCATATCGGAACCTCAAATTACCGCCTTTTTAAACCTGGGAAAATAATTCTACCGATCTATCCAATTGGCCATTTCTAAAAATACATTATGCAATAAATTATATACCAAAACAAATGGCAACTAAAATGCAATAAAAAGATGTATAAACGACTGTTATAACATGAAAACTATAAAAGTTATTTGCAACCATATCGGGGCCTTAAATTACCGCATTTTTAAACCTGTACCAATAAATATACCGATCTATCCAATTTTTGTAAAAATTCATTATGCCACAAATTATACACAAAAACAAAGTGCAACTGTAATGCTTTAAAATGATGCATAAATGACTGTCATAGCATGAAAACTGTCAAAGTTATTCACAACCATATCGGAACCTCAAATTACCGCGTTTTTAAACCTGGGAAAATAATTCTACCGATTTATCCAATTGGCCGTTTTCCAAAAATACATTATGCAATAAATTATATACCAAAGCAAATGGCAATTTTAATGCTTTAAAATGGTGCATAAACGACTGTCCTAGCACGAAAACTGCCAAAGTTAATTGCAGCCATATCGGAACCTCAGATTACCGCGTTTATTAAACATAGAACAATAATTCTACCGATCTATCAAATTCACCAATTTAGTAAAAATACACATTATGCTACAAATTATATACCATATTAAAGTGCAATCATAATGCTTTAAAATGAATGCATAAATGACTGTCATAGCATGAAAACTGTCAATGTTATTTGCAACCATATCGGAACCTCAAATTACCGCCTTTTTAAAGCTGTGAAAATAATTCTACCGATCTATCCAATTGGCCATTTTCTAAAAATATATTATGCAATAATTATATACCAAAACAAATGGCAACTATAATGCAATAAAAAGATATATAAACGACTGTTATAACATGAAAACTATAAAAGTTATTTGCAACCATATCGGAGCCTTGAATTACCGCATTTTTAAACCTGTACCAATAAATATACCGATCTATCCAACTTTTGTAAAAATTCATTATGCCACAAATTATACACCAAAATAAAGTGCAACTGTAATGCTTTAAAATGATGCATAAACTGACTGTCCATAGCATGAAAACTGTCAAAGTTATTGCACAACCATATCGGAACCTCAAATTACCGCGTTTTTAAACCTGGGAAAATAATTCTACCGATTTATCCAATTGGCCGTTTTCTAAAAATACATTATGTAATAAATTATATACCAAAACAAATGGCAATTTTAATGCTTTAAAATGGTGCATAAACGACTGTCCTAGCACGAAAACTGCCAAAGTTAATTGCAGCCATATCGGAACCTCAGATTACCGCGTTTATTAAACATAGAACAATAATTCTACCGATCTATCAAATTCACCAATTAGTAAAAACACACATTATGCTACAAATTATATACCATATTAAAGTGCAATCATAATGCTTTAAAATGAAGCATAAATGACTGTCATAGCATGAAAACTGTCAATGTTATTTGCAACCATATCGGAACCTCAAATTACCGCCTTTTTAAAGCTGTGAAAATAATTCTACCGATCTATCCAATTGGCAATTTTCTAAAAATATATTATGCAATAAATTATATACCAAAACAAATGGCAACTATAATGCAATAAAAAGATATATAAACGACTGTTATAACATGAAAACTGTCAAAGTTATTTGCAACCATATCGGAACCTCAAATTACCGCGTTTTTAAACATAGAACAATAATTCTACCGATCCTTCAAATTGACCATTTTTTAGACGAACACATTGTGCCACAAATGATATACCAAATTAAAGTGCAATCATAATGCTTTAAAATGATGCATAAATGACTGTCATAGCATGAAAACTGTCAAAGTTATTCACAACCATATCGGAACCTCAAATTACCGCCTTTTTAAACCTGGCAAAATAATTCTACCGATCTATCCAATTGGCCATTTTCTAAAAATACATTATGCAATAAATTATATACCAAAACAAATGGCAATTTTAATGCTTTAAAATGGATGCATAAACGATTGTCCTAGCACTGAAAACTGTCAAAGTTAATTGCAACCATATCGGAACCTCAGATTACCGCGTTTATTAAACATAGAACAATAATTCTACCGATCTATCAAATTGACCAATTTGTAAAAATACACATTATGCTACAAATGATATACCATATTAAAGTGCAATCATAATGCTTTAAAATGATGCATAAATGACTGTCATAGCGTGAAAACTGTCAATGTTATTTGCAGCCATATCGGAACCTCAAACTACCGCCGTTTTTAAAGCTGTGAAAATAATTCTACCGATCTATCCAATTGGCCATTTTCCAAAAATACATTATGGAATAAGTTATATACCAAAGCAAATGGCAACTATAATGCAATAAAAAGATATATAAACGACTGTTATAACATGAAAACTATAAAAGTTATTTGCAACCATATCGGAGCCTTAAATTACCGCATTTTTGAACCTGTACCAATAAATATACCGATCTATCCAATTTTTGTAAAAATTCATTATGCCACAAATTATACACCAAAATAAAGTGCAACTGTAATGCTTTAAAATGATGCATAAACTATTGCCCTAGCATGAAAACTGTCAAAGTTATTTGCAACCATATCGGAACCTCAAATTACCGCGTTTTTAAACATAGAACAATAATTCTACCGATCCTTCAAATTGACCATTTTTTAGACGAACACATTGTGCCACAAATGATATACCAAATTAAAGTGCAATCATAATGCTTTAAAATGATGCATAAATGACTGTCATAGCATGAAAACTGTCAAAGTTATTCACAACCATATCGGAACCTCAAATTACCGCCTTTTTAAACCTGGGAAAATAATTCTACCGATCTATCCAATTGGCCATTTTCTAAAAATACATTATGCAATAAATTATATACCAAAACAAATGGCAATTTTAATGCTTTAAAATGGTGCATAAACGACTGTCCTAGCACGAAAACTGCCAAAGTTAATTGCAACCATATCGGAACCTCAGATTACTGCGTTTATTAAACATAGAACAATAATTCTACCGATCTATCAAATTGACCAATTTGTAAAAATACACATTATGCTACAAATGATATACCATATTAAAGTGCAATCATAATGCTTTAAAATGATGCATAAATGACTGTCATAGCGTGAAAACTGTCAATGTTATTTGCAGCCATATCGGAACCTCAAACTACCGCGTTTTTAAAGCTGTGAAAATAATTCTACCGATCTATCCAATTGGCCATTTTCCAAAAATACATTATGGAATAAGTTATATACCAAAGCAAATGGCAACTATAATGCAATAAAAAGATATATAAACGACTGTTATAACATGAAAACTATAAAAGTTATTTGCAACCATATCGGAGCCTTAAATTACCGCATTTTTGAACCTGTACCAATAAATATACCGATCTATCCAATTTTTGTAAAAATTCATTATGCCACAAATTATACACCAAATAAAGTGCAACTGTAATGCTTTAAAATGATGCGTAAACTAATGCCCTAGCATGAAAACTGTCAAAGTTATTTGCAACCATATCGGAACCTCAAATTACCGCGTTTTTAAACATAGAACAATAATTCTACCGATCCATCAAATTGACCATTTTTTAGACGAACACATTATGCCACAAATGATATACCAAATTAAAGTGCAATCATAATGCTCTAAAATGATGCATAAATGACTGTCATAGCATGAAAACTGTCAAAGTATTCACAACCATATCGGAACCTCAAATTACCGCCTTTTTAAACCTGGGAAAATAATTCTATCGATCTATCCAATTGGCCATCTTCTAAAAATACATTATGCAATAGATTGTATACCAAAACAAATGGCAACTAAAATGCAATAAAAAGATGTATAAACGACTGTTATAACATGAAAACTATAAAAGTTATTTGCAACCATATCGGGGCCTTAAATTACCGCATTTTTAAACCTGTACCAATAAATATACCGATCTATCCAATTTTTGTAAAAATTCATTATGCCACAAATTATACACAAAAACAAAGTGCAACTGTAATGCTTTAAAATGATGCATAAATGACTGTCATAGCATGAAAACTGTCAAAGTTATTCACAACCATATCGGAACCTCAAATTACCGCGTTTTTAAACCTGGGAAAATAATTCTACCGATTTATCCAATTGGCCGTTTTCCAAAAATACATTATGCAATAAATTATATACCAAAGCAAATGGCAATTTTAATGCTTTAAAATGGTGCATAAACGACTGTCCTAGCACGAAAACTGCCAAAGTTAATTGCAGCCATATCGGAACCTCAGATTACCGCGTTTATTAAACATAGAACAATAATTCTACCGATCTATCAAATTCACCAATTAGTAAAAACACACATTATGCTACAAATTATATACCATATTAAAGTGCAATCATAATGCTTTAAAATGAAGCATAAATGACTGTCATAGCATGAAAACTGTCAATGTTATTTGCAACCATATCGGAACCTCAAATTACCGCCTTTTTAAAGCTGTGAAAATAATTCTACCGATCTATCCAATTGGCCATTTTCTAAAAATATATTATGCAATAAATTATATACCAAAACAAATGGCAACTATAATGCAATAAAAAGATATATAAACGACTGTTATAACATGAAAACTATAAAAGTTATTTGCAACCATATCGGAGCCTTGAATTACCGCATTTTTGAACCTGTACCAATAAATATACCGATCTATCCAATTTTTGTAAAAATTCATTATGCCACAAATTATACACCAAAATAAAGTGCAACTGTAATGCTTTAAAATGATGCATAAACTAATTGCCCTAGCATGAAAACTGTCAAAGTTATTTGCAACCATATCGGAACCTCAAATTACCGCGTTTTTAAACATAGAACAATAATTCTACCGATCCATCAAATTGACCATTTTTTAGACGAACACATTATGCCACAAATGATATACCAAATTAAGTGCAATCATAATGCTCTAAACTGATGCATAAATGACTGTCATAGCATGAAAACTGTCAAAGTAATTCACAACCATATCGGAACCTCAAATTACCGCCTTTTTAAACCTGGGAAAATAATTCTATCGATCTATCCAATTGGCCATCTTCTAAAAATACATTATGCAATAGATTGTATACCAAAACAAATGGCAACTAAAATGCAATAAAAAGATGTATAAACGACTGTTATAACATGAAAACTATAAAAGTTATTTGCAACCATATCGGGGCCTTAAATTACCGCATTTTTAAACCTGTACCAATAAATATACCGATCTATCCAATTTTTGTAAAAATTCATTATGCCACAAATTATACACAAAACAAAGTGCAACTGTAATGCTTTAAAATGATGCATAAATGACTGTCATAGCATGAAAACTGTCAAAGTTATTCACAACCATATCGGAACCTCAAATTACCGCGTTTTTAAACCTGGGAAAATAATTCTACCGATTTATCCAATTGGCCGTTTTCCAAAAATACATTATGCAATAAATTATATACCAAAGCAAATGGCAATTTTAATGCTTTAAAATGGTGCATAAACGACTGTCCTAGCACGAAAACTGCCAAAGTTAATTGCAAGCCATATCGGAACCTCAGATTACCGCGTTTATTAAACATAGAACAATAATTCTACCGATCTATCAAATTCACCAATTAGTAAAAACACACATTATGCTACAAATTATATACCATATTAAAGTGCAATCATAATGCTTTAAAATGAAGCATAAATGACTGTCATAGCATGAAAACTGTCAATGTTATTTGCAACCATATCGGAACCTCAAATTACCGCCTTTTTAAAGCTGTGAAAATAATTCTACCGATCTATCCAATTGGCCATTTTCTAAAAATATATTATGCAATAAATTATATACCAAAACAAATGGCAACTATAATGCAATAAAAAGATATATAAACGACTGTTATAACATGAAAACTATAAAAGTTATTTGCAACCATATCGGAGCCTTGAATTACCGCATTTTTAAACCTGTACCAATAAATATACCGATCTATCCAACTTTTGTAAAAATTCATTATGCCACAAATTATACACAAAACTAAAGTGCAACTGTAATGCTTTAAAATGATGCATAAATGACTGTCATAGCATGAAAACTGTCAAAGTTATTCACAACCATATCGGAACCTCAAATTACCGCGTTTTTAAACCTGGGAAAATAATTCTACCGATTTATCCAATTGGCCGTTTTCTAAAAATACATTATGCAATAAATTATATACCAAACAAATGGCAATTTTAATGCTTTAAAATGGTGCATAAACGACTGTCCTAGCACGAAAACTGCCAAAGTTAATTGCAAGCCATATCGGAACCTCAGATTACCGCGTTTATTAAACATAGAACAATAATTCTACCGATCTATCAAATTCACCAATTAGTAAAAACACACATTATGCTACAAATTATATACCATATTAAAGTGCAATCATAATGCTTTAAAATGAAGCATAAATGACTGTCATAGCATGAAAACTGTCAATGTTATTTGCAACCATATCGGAACCTCAAATTACCGCCTTTTTAAAGCTGTGAAAATAATTCTACCGATCTATCCAATTGGCAATTTTCTAAAAATATATTATGCAATAAATTATATACCAAAACAAATGGCAACTATAATGCAATAAAAAGATATATAAACGACTGTTATAACATGAAAACTGTCAAAGTTATTTGCAACCATATCGGAACCTCAAATTACCGCGTTTTTAAACATAGAACAATAATTCTACCGATCCTTCAAATGACCATTTTTTAGACGAACACATTGTGCCACAAATGATATACCAAATTAAAGTGCAATCATAATGCTTTAAACTGATGCATAAATGACTGTCATAGCATGAAAACTGTCAAAGTTATTCACAACCATATCGGAACCTCAAATTACCGCCTTTTTTAAACCTGGCAAAATAATTCTACCGATCTATCCAATTGGCCATTTTCTAAAAATACATTATGCAATAAATTATATACCAAAACAAATGGCAATTTTAATGCTTTAAAATGATGCATAAACTATTGCCCTAGCATGAAAACTGTCAAAGTTAATTGCAACCATATCGGAACCTCAATTACCGCGTTTTTAAACATAGAACAATAACTCTACCGATCTATCAAATTGACCAATTTGTAAAATACACATTATGCTACAAATGATATACCATATTAAAGTGCAATCATAATGCTTTAAAATTATGCATAAATGACTGTCATAGCGTGAAAACTGTCAATGTTATTTGCAGCCATATCGGAACCTCAAACTACCGCGTTTTTAGAGCTGTGAAAATAATTCTACCGATCTATCTAATTGGCCATTTTCCAAAAATATATTATGGAATAAATTATATACCAAAGCAAATGGCAACTATATTATACACCAAATAAAAGTGCAACTGTAATGCTTTAAAATGATGCATAAACTATTGCCCTAGCATGAAAACTGTCAAAGTTATTTGCAACCATATCGGAACCTCAAATTACCGCGTTTTTAAACATAGAACAATAATTCTACCGATCCTTCAAATTGACCATTTTTTAGACGAACACATTGTGCCACAAATGATATACCAAATTAAAGTGCAATCATAATGCTCTTAAAATGATGCATAAATGACTGTCATAGCATGAAAACTGTCAAAGTTATTCACAACCATATCGGAACCTCAAATTACCGCCTTTTTAAACCTGGGAAAATAATTCTACCGATCTATCCAATTGGCCATTTTCTAAAAATACATTATGCAATAAATTATATACCAAAACAAATGGCAATTTTAATGCTTTAAAATGGTGCATAAACGACTGTCCTAGCACGAAAACTGCCAAAGTTAATTGCAACCATATCGGAACCTCAGATTACTGCGTTTATTAAACATAGAACAATAATTCTACCGATCTATCAAATTGACCAATTTGTAAAAATACACATTATGCTACAAATGATATACCATATTAAAGTGCAATCATAATGCTTTAAAATGATGCATAAATGACTGTCATAGCGTGAAAACTGTCAATGTTATTTGCAGCCATATCGGAACCTCAAACTACCGCGTTTTTAAAGCTGTGAAAATAATTCTACCGATCTATCCAATTGGCCATTTTCCAAAAATACATTATGGAATAAGTTATATACCAAAGCAAATGGCAACTATAATGCAATAAAAAGATATATAAACGACTGTTATAACATGAAAACTATAAAAGTTATTTGCAACCATATCGGAGCCTTAAATTACCGCATTTTTGAACCTGTACCAATAAATATACCGATCTATCCAATTTTTGTAAAAATTCATTATGCCACAAATTATACACCAAAATAAAGTGCAACTGTAATGCTTTAAAATGATGCGTAAACTAATGCCCTAGCATGAAAACTGTCAAAGTTATTTGCAACCATATCGGAACCTCAAATTACCGCGTTTTTAAACATAGAACAATAATTCTACCGATCCATCAAATTGACCATTTTTTAGACGAACACATTATGCCACAAATGATATACCAAATTAAAGTGCAATCATAATGCTCTAAACTGATGCATAAATGACTGTCATAGCATGAAAACTGTCAAAGTAATTCACAACCATATCGGAACCTCAAATTACCGCCTTTTTAAACCTGGGAAAATAATTCTATCGATCTATCCAATTGGCCATCTTCTAAAAATACATTATGCAATAAGATTATATACCAAAACAAATGGCAACTAAAATGCAATAAAAAGATGTATAAACGACTGTTATAACATGAAAACTATAAAAGTTATTTGCAACCATATCGGGGCCTTAAATTACCGCATTTTTAAACCTGTACCAATAAATATACCGATCTATCCAATTTTTGTAAAAATTCATTATGCCACAAATTATACACAAAAACAAAGTGCAACTGTAATGCTTTAAAATGATGCATAAATGACTGTCATAGCATGAAAACTGTCAAAGTTATTCACAACCATATCGGAACCTCAAATTACCGCGTTTTTAAACCTGGGAAAATAATTCTACCGATTTATCCAATTGGCCGTTTTCTAAAAATACATTATGCAATAAATTATATACCAAACAAATGGCAATTTTAATGCTTTAAAATGGTGCATAAACGACTGTCCTAGCACGAAAACTGCCAAAGTTAATTGCAGCCATATCGGAACCTCAGATTACCGCGTTTATTAAACATAGAACAATAATTCTACCGATCTATCAAATTCACCAATTAGTAAAAACACACATTATGCTACAAATTATATACCATATTAAAGTGCAATCATAATGCTTTAAAATGAAGCATAAATGACTGTCATAGCATGAAAACTGTCAATGTTATTTGCAACCATATCGGAACCTCAAATTACCGCCTTTTTAAAGCTGTGAAAATAATTCTACCGATCTATCCAATTGGCCAATTTTCTAAAAATATATTATGCAATAAATTATATACCAAAACAAATGGCAACTATAATGCAATAAAAAGATATATAAACGACTGTTATAACATGAAACTATAAAAGTTATTTGCAACCATATCGGAGCCTTGAATTACCGCATTTTTAAACCTGTACCAATAAATATACCGATCTATCCAACTTTTGTAAAAATTCATTATGCCACAAATTATACACCAAAATAAAGTGCAACTGTAATGCTTTAAAATGATGCATAAACTATTGCCCTAGCATGAAAACTGTCAAAGTTATTTGCAACCATATCGGAACCTCAAATTACCGCGTTTTTAAACATAGAACAATAATTCTACCGATCCTTCAAATTGACCATTTTTTAGACGAACACATTGTGCCACAAATGATATACCAAATTAAAGTGCAATCATAATGCTTTAAAATGATGCATAAATGACTGTCATAGCATGAAAACTGTCAAGTTATTCACAACCATATCGGAACCTCAAATTACCGCCTTTTTAAACCTGGGAAAATAATTCTATCCGATCTATCCAATTGGCCATTTTCTAAAAATACATTATGCAATAATTATATACCAAAACAAATGGCAACTAAAATGCAATAAAAGATGTATAAACGACTGTTATAACATGAAAACTATAAAAGTTATTTGCAAACCATATCGGGGGCCTTAAATTACCGCATTTTTAAACCTGTACCAATAAATATACCGATCTATCCAATTTTTGTAAAAATTCATTATGCCACAAATTATACACAAAAACAAAGTGCAACTGTAATGCTTAAAATGATGCATAAATGACTGTCATAGCATGAAAACTGTCAAAGTTATTCACAACCATATCGGAACCTCAAATTACCCGCGTTTTTAAACCTGGGAAAATAATTCTACCGATTTATCCAATTGGCCGTTTTCTAAAAATACATTATGCAATAAATTATATACCAAAGCAAATGGCAATTTTAATGCTTTAAAATGGTGCATAAACGACTGTCCTAGCACGAAAACTGCCAAAGTTAATTGCAACCATATCGGAACCTCAGATTACCGCGTTTATTAAACATAGAACAATAATTCTACCGATCTACCAAATTCACCCAATTAGTAAAAACACACATTATGCTACAAATTATATACCATATTAAGTGCAATCATAATGCTTTAAAATGAAGCATAAATGACTGTCATAGCATGAAAACTGTCAATGTTTTTGCAACCATATCGGAACCTCAAATTATACCGCCTTTTTAAAGCTGTGAAAATAATTCTACGATCTATCCAATTGGCAATTTTCTAAAAATATATTATGCAATAAATTATATACCAAAACAAAATGGCAACTATAATGCAATAAAAAGATATTAAACGACTGTTATAACATGAAAACTGTCAAAAGTTATTTTGCAACCATATCGGAACCTCAAATTACCGCGTTTTTTTTAAACATAGAACAATAATTCTACCGATCCTTCAAATTGACCATTTTTTAGACGAACACATTGTGCCACAAATGATATACCAATTAAAGTGCAATCATAATGCTTTAAAATGATGCATCAATGACTGTCATAGCATGAAAACTGTCAAAGTTATTCACAACCATATCGGAACCTCAAATTACCGCCTTTTTAAACCTGGCAAAATAATTCTACCGATCTATCCAATTGGCCATTTTCTAAAAATACATTATGCAATAAATTATATACCAAAACAAATGGCAATTTTAATGCTTTAAAATGATGCATAAACTATTGTCCCTAGCACTGAAAACTGCCAAAGGTAATTTGCAACCATATCGGAACCTCAGATTACCGCGTTTATTAAACATAGAACAATAATTCTACCGATCTATCAAATTGACCAATTTGTAAAATACACATTATGCTACAAATGATATACCATATTAAAGTGGCAATCATAATGCTTTAAAATGATGCATAAATGACTGTCATAGCGTGAAAACTGTCAATGTTATTTGCAGCCATATCGTAACCTCAAACTACCGCGTTTTTAGAGCTGTGAAAATTTAATTCTACCGATTTATCTAATTGGCCATTTTCCAAAAATAATTATGGAATAACTTATATACCAAAGCAATGGCAACTATATTATACACCAAAAAAGTGCAACTGTAATGCTTTAAAATGATGCATAAACTATTGCCCTAGCATGAAAACTGTCAAAGTTATTTGCAACCATATCGGAACCTCATATTACCGCGTTTTTTAAACATAGAACAATAATTCTACCGATCCATCAAATTGACCATTTTTTAGACGAACACCTTATGCCACAAATGATATGCCAAATTAAAGTGCAATCATAATGCTCCAAACTGATGCATAAATGACTGTCATAGCATGAAAACTGTCAAAGTTATTCACAACCATATCGGAACCTCAAATTACCCCGCCTTTTTAAACCTGGGAAAATAATTCTACCGATCTATCCAATTGGCCATTTTCTAAAAATACATTATGCAATAAATTATATACCAAAACAAATGGCAATTTTAATGCTTTAAAATGGTGCATAAACGACTGTCCTAGCACGAAAACTGCCAAAGTTAATTGCAACCATATCGGAACCTCAAATTACAGCGTTTTTAAACATAGAACATAATTCTACCGATCTATCAAATTGACCAATTTGTAAAAATACACATTATGCTACAAATTTTAATTACCATATTAAAGTGCAATCATAATGCTTTAAAATGATGCATAAATGACTGTCATAGCGTGAAAACTGTCAATGTTATTTGCAGCCATATCGGAACCTCAAACTACTACCGCGTTTTTAAAGCTGTGAAATAATAATTACTATCTACCGATCTATCCAATTGACCATTTTCCAAAAATATATTATGGAATAAATTATATACCAAAGCAAATGGCAACTATAATGCAATAAAAAGATATATAAACGACTGTTATAACATGAAAATTATAAAAGTTATTTGCAACCATATCGGAGCCTTAAATTACCGCATTTTTGAACCTGTACCAATAAATATACCGATCTATCCAATTTTTGTAAAAATTCATTATGCCACAAATTATACACCAAATAAAGTGCAACTGTAATGCTTTAAAATGATGAGTAAACTAATGCCCTAGCATGAAAACTGTCAAAGTTATTTGCAACCATATCGGAACCTCAAATTACCGCGTTTTTAAACATAGAACAATAATTCTACCGATCCATCAATTGACCATTTTTAGACGAACACCTTATGCCACAAATGATATGCCAAATTAAAGTGCAATCATAATGCTCCAAAACTGATGCATAAATGACTGTCATAGCATGAAAACTGTCAAAGTTATTCACAACCATATCGGAGCCTCAATTACCGCGTTTTTAAACGTGGGAAAAATTCTACCGATTTATCCAATTGGCCGTTTTCTAAAAATACATTATGTAATAAATTATATACCAAAACAAATGGCAATTTTAATGCTTTAAAATGGTGCATAAACTATTGCCCTAGCATGAAAACTGTCAAAGTTATTTGCAACCATATCGGAACCTCATATTACCGCGTTTTTAAACATAGAACAATAATTCTACCGATCCATCAAAT
>NW_023997423.1:10000-21909 GCF_015586225.1 Lucilia sericata | reverse complement strand
TGCCAGGACAACAGCATTATTGTCACAACAGCCCTCAACGACGCAACAGTACAATAGCAATGTTAGTTTTAATACTCCAAACAACACTAATATTAGCAGTGTAAATAGGACACCGCAATTAAGTCCCAAAATTGTTAATGCTATGAATCCTATACAACAAATTAACTGTTCCCCGGCCGAGAGTGTTAAATATACGATAATAGCTGAAGGTACTGGAAATGATAGTGGTGAACCCATAGAAATTCAATTGGCCGAAGATGATGGAGCTTTAAATTTAAATAGTTCAGCTGATTCAGGACGTTTAGAAATATGTTTGGCTCCGGAAGATAACATAGAGATTAAGACAGAATATAATAATGGAAATAATATAATACCCATGCAGCCGCAGCAGGTGTCTGCTTTACCCACATTGGACACAACTGCTAGTGAACATCATTTCATAAAAAGGCGAAAAATGGCGGCAGAGCAACTTGAATCGCTCAGCACAGCAACGAAACATGTCAACAATGATCAAACAGTGACGACTTATAACTATGTGCCACCTAAACTACCAGTACAAAAACGTCGCAGTAGCGGTAATAGTTTACTTAAGACGCCTAAAGTACAAATTAATAATATACAAACCACTCCACTGCAAAATACCATTCCCTCACCCATAAACAACAGCAATTCATCATTTAATAGTGCAAATGGCGACACAAGCATCATTGGCATTGATACGGACAATGTAATGGTTTCCATAGGACCAAATAACACCCGTATACCAGCAAAACTTTACGAAAACATGAATTGGTCTTCGGCCTCGATAGCAACAAGAAAACTCTTAATGGCCATATTTGATCGCAGTGTCTTGGCGACACATTCAATGACAGGCAAACCTTCGCCGGCCTTTAAAGATCATGGTAAACCCGTCAAACAAATGTTGGATCCTCTAATCATAGCCGACATAATATTTGCGGTAACACGCAAATGTAAGGCTTCCGACAAGGAAGTACGCAATGCCATCACCACAAAATGTGCCGATGAAAATAAAATGATGAAACTACAAATGAATAAACGAACACCAATGAGGGAAATTAATAAAGAAAATATGTTTCGTTGATCTAATAATCTTTAACTAGTTGCATTTAAATAATACATTAAATATTAAGAGTTTCAAGAACCCAAGAATTTGTATACCAAAAACAAAATGAAATTTTCTTTTGTAACAACAATGTACATTTTGTAAATTTTTTGTTAGTTTTTAATTTAGAGTTAGAAAATTATTATTAAATATAAATATTTATAAATTTGTTTATTATGTAAATATATAAATATGCAACTTTTTACTTTATATAAAGCTAATAATTACAGTTTTTAGATTTTCATTCCATCAGGATCCCATATGTTGTTTCTAGGTTTAATAATTTAGAAAATAACTTTTTGATATTTTCGTTAAATCAATATGCTACGTGTTATAGATTTTCATTCCATCAGGATTATATATGTCTGATTTTATGTTTTTAGGATCAATCTGAATGTTTAATTTTATATTTCTAGGTTCAATATTATAGAACATTCAAAAAGTACCTCTTGAAGACAGAGTTATTGAAGATTTGAATCCCGAAGATATCTGGGGTCTTCAGAAAATTGATTACTGATAGACAGGCGGATTCAATCGAATCCGTTATCTATAAGGATCAGGGTTCTATAAATCGACTTTCGAATAATCGAACAATCGACTTTTTGTCGAAAAAAGTCGAAGTCGACTATTTTGTTCCAAAAAAGTCGATAACTCGACTATCGTCTGTGAAAAAAGTCGAAAAGTCGACTTTCTTAATAAAAGTCGAAAAGTCTGAAAGTCGAAAAAAGTCGAAAAGTCGAAAAAAGTCGGAAAAAGTCGAAAACTCGAAAATTATAGAAAAAAGTCAAAAATAGTCGGAAATTTAAAAAAAAGTAGAAAAAAAAGTCAAAAACTCTAAAGTAGTCGGAAAAACTCGAAAAAAGTCAAAAAATAGTTGAAAAAATTCGAAAGAAGTCGAAAAATCGGAAAAAGTCAAAAAGTCGACTATTTATAAAATACTTATAGTCGAAAAGTCTAAAAGTCGACTTTTAATTAAATGAAAAAAGTCGAAAAATCGACTTTTCATAAAATGCAAAAAGTCGACTTTTAACTAAATGAAAAAAGTCGACTTTTCGATTCAACTATAGAACCCTAATAAGGATCCAGATTATATATGTATATGAATACTTTATGTGGTCGGATAATTACAAATGGAATGAGAAACTTATAAATCGTCACCTAAAACGCAAACGGCCCTATTGAAAAACTATTGAAATTGGAAAGTTTGTTTCCATCGACGCGATTTATTTGTAATAAATAAACAAGTTGTTTAATAGTGAAACCTATCGGTCGTTATGATAGTTGACAATAGCGTATATAAAAATGGATAAATTGGACTTTTTACCTTTTATTTTGAAATGTTTTTGTAGATAGGGCCTTTTGTTTTTTGTCAATAAAATCGCTAATTTTGGCCAGAGGAGTCCATTTTTTTGTGTGGACATTTGTTTTGATGCAATACATTATAATTAACAATAAAATCGAATTTGAACTTTTGGTTAGTTAGGGCCGTTTGCGTTTCAGGTGACGAAATACCCTTCTCACGAAGGTGAAGGGTATAATAAGAGAATATCGGAAAGGCACATCACAGGAAAGCTTTGGCAAATTTTACTATGAATTAAGTTTCGCACGAAAATCCCATAAAATATTTCATTAAATTCGTTAAATTTTTAATATGTGGACCCAGTAGATTTTTAGCCGACTGCGAAAGGTTCGTCTTGTGCAAGAATTCGCAAGCTACAAAACTTCAATGGCTTATATTAAAATTGGGTTTTCAATGGCACTCTACCAGTAATAAATTTAAGATTAGACAACATAATATGTTGTTGGCCAGACAGATTTAGATGCAGGATCCCTCTCCCATGCACATCCGAATGAACTTCCGATACTTTCGCAGCGACATCCAAGATGTTATGTCAGCGGCCATCGACAGATTGTTAATTGCAAACGTCCGGAAAAGGTTTCATTAAATGGCGGACTCTCAAGCTATTAATGGCTACAGATGCAACAGTATCCTAAATTACATATAGAGTGGTTAAGGCGACGATGACAAGCGTGTTCTTTTTCAAATAAAATTTTAACATTGTAAAATAATCCAATTTGTCATTAATTCATATCTCATTATACTACATTTTTGGATTTCAGTCTGGCATCACTATTACAGAATACTGTAAACAAACTGAAACCACAACAATCTAATTTTTTGTATTGTTATAAGTCCAACTCACAAACCAACTGGCTTCGATAAAGAGGAAAATGGAAATGTTCGTTATTTCAAAAACAACAACTACAACAATAGTATTAACTAAAATGCACCCTTATGTATGTATACTTTTAATATGGAATGGAATTCATTTTGCTCATTACAGATAAGTAAAGTAAAACTAAAAAATACAACAAAACTAACTGGAATAAATAGGAATTTATAGAAGTATCCATGAAATTATTGTATAGCAATAAGAATTACTAAGGATCCTTCATCGTCTACCCTTAAACGGCGCGTTTTAGTTTCATAAATGTTATTAGGTACATAAAATAGGTAGTAAAGAATATTAAATGGCAAATATTTATAGGAATAAGGCTAAAGGAATTTGTATGCAGTAGTCACTAGAACTACAAGGTATAAAGTTGTTTATGAAAGCGCAATTTTTAAAAAATTTAATATTAGAGTGTGAATTTTAATTAGATTTTTACCGAAAAACTTATATCAGTTATATTCTAAAAGATTTAAAATGGAAGTCAAAATGGTTAGTTTCTTAACAAAATTAGTGTTAACCCTATAAGAAATGAATGACCGAAACTAACACATACAAAATGATTTTACTAACACACACGCAACATTTTTTTTTATAGAATTGTCGAAAAAAAATTTAATGGATGATTCCATCAACAATGACAGTCAAATGACCGGTAAAATGACCGTTACTGGACCCAATGTGTGGTATAGGGTTGAATTTGCATATGAAAGAATGAAACAACTACATTTTGATTAAAATGTATTTAAATTTATATTTTGATCAACAATGACAGCCAAATGACCGATCAAATGACTGTCACTGTGTTACAGAGTTGTATTTTTCGTCGTTACATATTAATTGTTTCTGCGAAAGCCAAAGATCAAGAAGCGAAAAAATAAAAAAATTACAAAGTCTTTAAATTATTAAAAATAAAGATAATTATTATAAACTAAATTTGAAAAAAGTTCAGGAAGTGGATCAGAAGATAAACAATTCGGAGTTTAATCAATCAATGGTAACATAAATATGTACTTATGATTTTTGTATTTCGATATTTATGAATACTTATGTATTTCTTTACAGACAACTTATTTCCACAAATTAATAGGAGCATCAGAGGACTTAAGATTCTGCGAGATATGTAAAATGGTGAAAAGACTGGTAATTTATGTATATGATTACTATATTAATAAAATTAACAATATATATATATATTAAAATATCAATAAATTGTGTTTTATTATAAATTGGTATAGCCGTCAGATTTGACGGATATATTCATCAAGTGTGATTAGTCAACAATGACCGATTAATGCATCATTTTTTTATTTGTTAACTGTGATGGATATATCCATCAAGCATGATTAGTCAATCATGACTAATATTTATATCATCCATGATTAGTAAACAACAAAAGAGTGAGCAGCTCAAATATATGTTTTAAAGTCGATAGAATTCATAAGTGCGAGGGTGATGCAACATCACATGTACACAAATGTTTCCATCACTTTTTACATATTGCCCTTAAGAAAGTGATGGGAGCTTTGTTCTACGCAATGATGGGTATATTCTCAGTAGTGACAGACAATTGACCGGTCAAATGACTGTCACTGTTCTTATAGGGAAATAACCTTTAAAAAGTAGGGTTTCTCTAAAATATTAAAATTATTTCAATTATTTACAGATAAAATTACATCCAATGTCAGCAATTATGGGAACGCAAAACTTTCAAGGTATACCAGAACCAGGTGTTCATAGCCATCATCCTTTAATGGTTGCTGCTTGGTCACAAACTACCAGCGATGATTTCTCGTATTTAAATGAAATTAAAAACCGAGAAAAACAAACCCAAAAAGAAAGAGAATTAGAAGAGAAAGTAAGAATACTTGAGGAAAATCTAAAGGCTCACAGAGAACTGCTGACACAAATACATGCCACCTCTGCCAGAACAACGGCGTTATTGTCACATCAACAGTCATCAACAACTCAACTATATAATAGTAATCTTAGTAGCAATAATTCGAACAGCAGCACTGCAAATAGGGCAGCATCAAACTTGAGTCCCAAAATTGTTAATTCCATAAATTCCATACAACAAATGAGCTGTTCTCCTACCGATAGTGTTAAATATACAATAATTGCTGAAGGAACAGGAAATAATAAAAATAAACCTATAGAAATACAATTGGCCGAGGATGACGGAGCTTTAAATTTAAATAGTTCAGCTGATTCAGGACGTTTAGAAATTTGTTTGGCTCCGGAAGATAGCATAGAGATTAAATCAGAATGTAATAATGGAAGTAATATCATATCCATGCAGCATCAAATGGATACACCCACTTTGGACACAGCTCCTAGTGAACATAATTTGATAAAAAGGCGTAAACTGGCGGCAGAGTCACTTAGCACAACAACGAAATTAAGGACTTACAACTATATGCCACCTAAACTACCCGTACAAAAACGCCACAGTAGCGGTAATCGTTTACCTAAGACGCCTAAAATACAAATTATTAAAAATTTACCAAATACTCCAATGCAAAACGTTACTTCCACACCCAAAAACCAAAACAATATGTCATCGAACACTTCAGGTGGTGATGGAAGTCTCATTACGATTGATACGGACAATATAATGGTGTCCATTGGACCCAATAACACCCGTATACCGGCAAAACTCTATGAAAACATGAATTGGTCATCGGCCTCGATTGCAACAAGAAAACTTTTAATGGCCATATTTGATCGCAACGTTTTGGCTACACATTCAATGACGGGCAAACCTTCGCCGGCCTTCAAAGATCATGGCAAACCCTTAAAACAACAGTTGGATCATCTAGTCTTAGCCGATATCATATTTGCAGTAACTCGCAAATGTAGTGCTTCGGAAAAAGAAGTTCGTAATGCCATCACCACAAAATGTGCCGATGAAAATAAAATGATGAAATTACAAATTAACAAACGTACGCCAATGAGAGATATCAATAAAGAAAATATGATGGGTTAATGTAATCACCAGTTACTATTCTTTGTTAGACAAAGAATGCATAAGACTTAAATGTTATTTGATATTGTATGTACCTAAGAATTTTATGCCCAAAAAATGGAAATTTCGTTGTTTTGTAATAGAACATAACTTTTTATACAAATAAAATGTTCTAGATTAAAATTAAAAAAAACTTTTTTATTTCTAAAGAACTGTTCTACAAATTAATTTAGAATTAGGAATCAAGGCGAAACTATAGAAAGAACCTTTCGCAGTCGTGATATTAAAAGTATACAAATTTCTGACTCTCTAATTTGAGTCAGTATATATCAGCGAAATGTCAAAAACCCTATTCCTTAATCTTATTAGAAAATGTTGTTATTTACCTGTATACAGTCAGGCCCTAAGATCGACCTATATTTCTATATATTCAAGTTTCAAAGTTATCACTTCATAGGTGATAGATATATAGATAGATAGGTAGATAGATAGATAGATAGATAGATAGATAGATAGATAGATAGATAGATAGATAGATAGATAGATAGATAGATAGATAGATAGATAGATAGATAGATAGATAGATAGATAGATAGATAGATAGATAGATAGATAGATAGATAGATAGATAGATAGATAGATAGATAGATAGATAGATAGATAGATAGATAGATAGATAGATAGATAGATAGATAGATAGATAGATAGATAGATAGATAGATAGATAGATAGATAGATAGATAGATAGATAGATAGATAGATAGATAGATAGATAGATAGATAGATAGATAGATAGATAGATAGATAGATAGCAACTCAAATCGTTCTTAGCTTAGGTACTTCATTCGTGATGTAACCGCATTCCAAAAAGGAGTTGAAAATGTCTCCATGCAGTTAGTGCCATTGTATCTTATTATATATAACATAAATATTTCTACCAAATAACCATTACTGTTCATTACTCCCTATGAGGATCTCATTTAACAACATTTTTGAATTGCATACGATCTGGCATTACTATTCAAAACGAAACTCACAGAAGTAGTTTCTTTATTTTGTATTGTTTTTATTGTTGTTAGTCCAACTAATAAACCAACTGACTGGAGGAAGGACAGCAACAACTCATTGCAACAGAAGTATTACTAAAAGGCACCCTTATTAGTAAATGGAAGGATGGATGGATGGCCTGCTGTTAGATTGTAAAACAGAAATTGCGCGCGCGTACATACTCCTATTGCAGGTAACTAAAACAGAAAATACAACAAAACAAACAAGAATAAATAGGAATTTATAGAAAAACCCAAGCAATTGTGTATTGCAGTAAGAATTGTTAGTGATCCTGGTTTTGCTACCCTTAAACTGAATGTTGTAGTTGTTGCATTCCCATGAATACGTAAAGAACATAGAACAATGAGCGTGACTATACAATTAGGGAAAAAGTATAAGAAGTAAGTAGGTAGCAAAGGATATTAACAGTGGCGGTTGTTATAGGAATAAGGCCTATGGAATTTTTAAGCAGTAGCTGTTGAAACGTCTTGGTGTAAAGTTGTAAGCTAAAACGGTGTTTTTAAAATTATAGAATATTCTAGTGTGAATTTTTATTGGACTTTTAAATAATAAAATTGTAATATTTTATTCTAAAAAGATTTAAAATGGTAAGTTTATTTATAAAATAATATTTGTTTAGATTCATATTAGAAAAATTTTAAAAATTAGCGTTTAATTACATAAAAATCAAGCAAAAGTAAAATTATTTTTTTAGATAAAAATTTGTATTAAAAATATTTATTATTAAATTATTTGCAGATAAAATTACCTCCTATGCCGGTAATGATTGGCTCGGCACAAAAGTTTCAAGGTATACCAGAGCCCGGAGATAATAACAATCGTCCACTAATGGTTAATGCCTGGTCACAAACTACCAGCGATGATTTCTCTTATTTATACGAAATCGAAAACCGGGAAAAACAATCACAAAGAGAAAAAGAATTGGAGGAAAAAATAAGAATACTTGAGGAAAATCTTAAGGCCCACACGGAACTATTGACACAAATACATGCCACATCTGCCAGAACAACAGCATTATTGTCACAACAGACTTCAACAACTCAACAGTACAATAACAGCAATGTTAGTTTTAATAGTCCGAACATCACTAACATTAACAATACTACCACTACGAATAGGCCGTCTCCACAATTAAGTCCCAAAATTGTTAATGCCTTAAATCCCCTACAACAAGTTAGCTGTTCTCCTGCCGAAAGTGTTAAATATACGATTATAGCTGAAGGTACTGGAAATGATAACGGTGAACCTATAGAAATACAATTGGCCGAAGATGATGGAGCATTAAATTTAAATAGTTCAGCTGATTCAGGACGTTTAGAAATTTGTTTGGCTCCCGAAGAAAACATAGAGATTAAGTCAGAATATAATAATGGAAATAATGCAATGAAAACACAGCAACAGGTGGCTGCTGCACCCACACTGGATACAACTCCTAGTGAACATCATTTTATAAAAAGGCGTAAACTGGCAGCAGAGCAACTGGAAGAGCTCAGCACAACTTCAAACTATAGCCATCATGATCAAACTATTACGTCTTTTAACAATGTACCACAAAAATTGCCTGTACAAAAACGTCGCAGTAGTGGTAATAGTTTACTTAAAACACCTAAAGTCCAAATAATCAATAATATACAAACCAACGCTCCCATGCAAGATATCATTCCCTCGCCCACAAACAATAGCAATTCATCATTTAACAGTGCAAATGGCGATACAAGCATGATTGGCATAGATGCGGATAATGTAATGGTATCCATAGGACCCAACAACACCCGTATACCAGCTAAGCTTTACGAAAACATGAACTGGTCATCGGCCTCGATCGCAACAAGAAAACTCTTAATGGCCATATTTGATCGCAGTGTCTTGGCAACACATTCAATGACGGGCAAACCATCGCCGGCCTTTAAAGATCATGGCAAACCCATAAAACAACAATTGGATCCTCTAATAGTAGCCGATATTATATTTGCCGTAACGCGCAAATGTAAGGCTTCCGATAAGGAAGTACGTAATGCCATCACCACGAAATGTGCCGATGAAAATAAGATGATGAAATTACAAATGAATAAGCGCACACCAATGAGGGAAATGAATAAGGAAAATATGATGGGTTAATATTTTTTAAAATCATAGATTTTAAAAATAATAAAATTAATTAATTTAATATAATTTCCAAAGAATTTTAATAATTAACAAAAACGAAATGAAATTTTCGTTTGTTTTATTTTAACAAAATGTACCTTTTGTATTAATATATTTTTATAGTTCTAAGTTATTTCAAAATTTATTAATAATTTTTTAAGTACAAATAATTTTTTTATAAGCAATAAAAGTAATTAATATATTACATAAAAAGGTTATTTTTAATTAAATATTTAATTACGTACATATACATAGGAAATTCTCACTAGACTATAGTCCAGTCTATAATATTGTGCCTAGTCTATAGTCTATTCACAAAAGTCTAGTCACAAGATTATAAACTAGACTATTGTCTAGTGTATAGTCTACTCATAAGAGTCTATAGTCTGGTCTATAGACTGGACTATAGACTAGTCTATAGTATTATCACAAGATTATAGACTCTAGACTAGAATATAAACTAGACTATAGACTAGACTATAGACTGGTCTATAGACTGGACTATGGTCTAGACTATAGACTGGACTATAGACTAGTCTATAGTATAGGTCACAAGATTGTAGACTAGAGTATAAGCTAGAATAAAAACTGGACTATAGACTGGACTATAGACTAGTCTGTAGACTGGACTATAGACTAGTCTGTAGACTGGACTATAGACTAGTCTGTAGACTGGACTATAGACTAGTCTGTAGACTGGACTATAGACTAGTCTGTAGACTGGACTAGATAGACTAGTCTATAGACTGGACTATATACTAGTCTATAGACTGGACTATAGACTAGTTTATAGTTTAGTCATAAGATTATAGACTAGAATATAAACTGGACTTACAAAAAGATTTATGTAGGTATTTATTTTCTCGAGAAGAGAATGGATCGTTTCGAAATATTCCCATTGTGAGCAGATCGAATAGATTTGTACTTTCTCGACTCAGGCTTATAAAATAAAAGCAAAAATTTACTTTATAGACTTACCTGTCGGGACATCTTAAACATAGTTCATCTGGAAGCAGATTAGAATGGTGCTGCAGGGAGAATTTAAGAAATGTTGTACTGTCACCGAGTTGATGCTCATTGGGCAAACAAACAAAGGCCCAATTGTCTTGGGAATATAAGCTAAGTGGACTTAGACGTTTATTATTACCACAAAGTATAATTATTACAAAAACAAACCTAATTTTAGTTTGTTTACAATTATTATTATTTTATTTTTGAAACACCCTGTCATACAAAAAAATACCTTTTATCTTTGTCAATAGACAGCAAACTTATTTCAACTTTTTTGACATTTTCTTTTGAAAAATATCCCAAAACAAAACACTCGCCAAAACATATCATGCGCATAAAATAAAATTGGAAAAATATTACAAAAAATACTATATAAACTGGCAAATATATACACTTAAAGGGAGAATTACAGAAAATAGATTAGCAGATGATGAAAATTGTCCAACGAAGTGAACAGAAATTGATTGTCTGAAGCAGTACACAGAACCAACAACAAACAGTAAACGAAGAGTGACAAACAGCAGTAGAGAAATAATAAAAAACCAGAGTGTCGGTGTGAATAGAACAGGACAGAAGCAAAAAAGTACTAGAAGCGGTCGTATTGATATAAAATAAAAAATAAAAGTGCAAAAAAATATTATTCGAGCAAATTCCGCAAAGAAAAAAAAAAACAATTTAAACAAAAATCCCACAAACGCAATTAACAAAATACAATTATATACAAAAATAAAAAGAAACAAACAAAATAAAAGACAAACAAAACAAAATTCATTAAGAATTTTATTTTTCTTTTCCAAATTTTCCGTTTATCTAATTTTATACATCAAGCACGGGAAAAAAAGAGGATTCTAATCTAACTACCCCCAACTGTAAAAGAAACAAAAAATCAATTGTATTAGCTATGGATATTTTAAAGAAAATGTTCCAACAGAACGAAGATGAGGCCAAAAAGAATTTGGAGTAAGTAATACCAACTAGAAACCTAAATAGGGAAAAAATTCCCTAATTTACACATTTTCTTTCCCCTACTTTTTTTGTGCTTTAATTGCATGAGCAAATTAATTGCATAAATATTGTTCATTCATTTACCACCATCAGTGTGTTTAAATGTACATACATACATACATATTTTTTATTGTTATGGCAAAAAACAACTAAAGACAATCTAAGGTGACCAGTTAAAATTGAAATTTTAATAAAAGATCAATAAATCACCTGCTTTTCTTCTCCTACTCCTACTCATTCATACATTACACTCTTGAACATTTAGGACTCATATTGTGCAGAGCATCAAAAGGTTGTATTCTTTCAATGAAAAACCGGCTATTAATATTTCCCATGCATTATAACAAAAAAGAGTACA
>NW_023997423.1:0-5000 GCF_015586225.1 Lucilia sericata | reverse complement strand
TTTTCTCATCATTTCATTATTAATCAAACCATCATACATACATATACGCTCGTAATAAAAGTCAGGCATTATTCATTTGATTCAAGGAAAGAAGATAAATTTGAAAGTTTAGGAAAACTTTGTGTCTGTCTCAATAAAGTAACAATAAAACTCATCTAAAATACTAAACTACGAAATCTTTGTCATTTTGCTTGAAGTAGTATATGAAACTAAATTCTATATTCTTTAAACAAACAAAAAAAAAGAATGAAACGTATATATCCTCTACTAACTCTCTAACTAATGTTGTTTCATTCATTATTATCTTTATTAATTTTTAAAACAAAAGAATTGAAATAAATGTTGGTAAAATTCTACTCTTTTATTACTGTACTTGTTAAAAGGGTTTATAATTAAAACTTGGTAAACGGTCTCTAGCTAACTAACGAAACTTTCATATTTGATTTTTTTTATAAACAATTTCTTTTTCATTTCCTTTTGGCCACTTTTTTTATTATAATAATTTTACTATTTATATTATTAAGATATTAATAATTATTTTAAGTTTCTATTGCAAATTGGTCGTGTTTAAATTCCAATTAATTATAAAGACATACATTTTAATTTAACAAAATTTTAGTTTATAGACTGCAAACAAAATTATTTAAGTACTTTTATTTTTCTTTTAATTACATATAATTTTAAATCAGAGTGAAAATAAACAAAATGCAATATCGATTCTTTTGTTTTGTTCCTTTTCTTTTAAATTGTACTTTTTTATTTTAAGAGATTATTTAAAAGATTTTTATTTTAAGACATTATTTAAAAGATTTTTATTTTAGAAGGGAAAAGGCTGCGTCCACATTACAATTGTAGGCTTTTGGGGTTTTTGTGAGTTTTACTATGGAAAGGGGTATAAATACAAAAAAGAAGACTCTAATGATTGCTAATAAAATAGATAGATAGATAGATAGATAGATAGATAGATAGATAGATAGATTGGTAGATAGATAGATTGGTAGATAGATAGATAGATAGATAGATAGATAGATAGATAGATAGACAGATAGATAGATAGATAGATAGATAGATAGATAGATAGATAGATAGATAGATAGATAGATAGATAGATAGATAGATAGATAGATAGATAGATAGATAGAATAGATAGGATAGATAGATAGATAGATAGATAGATAGATAGATAGATAGATAGATAGATAGATAGATAGAATAGAATAGAATAGAATAGAAGAGAATAGAATAGAATAGAATAGAATAGAATAGAATAGAATAGAACAGAATAGAATAGATAGATAGATAGATAGATAGATAGATAGATAGATAGATAGATAGATAGATAGATAGATAGATAGAATAGATAGATAGATAGATAGATAGATAGTTAGATAGATAGGTAGATAGATAGATAGATAGATAGATAGATAGATAGATAGATAGATAGATAGATAGATAGATAGATAGATAGATAGATAGATAGATAGATAGATAGAATAGATAGATAGATAGATAGATAGATAGATAGATAGATAGATAGATAGATAGATAGATAGATAGATAGATAGATAGATAGATAGATAGATAGATAGATAGATAGATAGATAGATAGATAGATAGATAGATAGATAGATAGATAGATAGATAGGTAGATAGATAGATAGATAGATAGACAGATCGATAGGTAGGTAGACAGATATATAGCTAGATAGATAGACAAAAATATAGCTAGCTAGAAAGAGAACAGACAGACACATAGACAGATCAGCTGATTCGGGCTTGGTAGTTCATAGCAACGTGAAATATACAAAAAATTCGACAGAAAAGGGCACAAAAGAATCACTAGCCCCCATACAAACTCCGCTTTAGAAAATGACAGACGTCCACAATTAATACTGATGGTTATACCATTAGTATCGCGTCCACCTACATAAAGCCTAATATATTATCTCAGTTTTTTTCATCAATAAATTGCTTAGATACATTGAAATTAAAGTATTATTCAACAGATATATAGCATATAGAATAGAAATCATAAAAAAACTTTTATCTTGCTTGTAATTAAGCAAAATAACCTAAATAAAATATTAAACATTAAAAGGACAATTCCCAAGTTTTGTAGGAATTTGTTAATAAAAACTTTACAGTTGTGGGAGAAGTGGCATTAAATTTTGTACTCCTTGAACGGCAAAGAGATTTCAATTGCACACATTTCGCAAGAGTATCTGGACAATAAAAAGCAGTATATTTACAATATATATTCATGGAATACCTCACCTGTTCATAGAGTCCATCGATTTTTTACATATTTTTTTAGATTAAAGCAAATGTTTCCAAACTTGGAAATATATTTTGTTAGAGACAAACATAATAACAGCTTTTAAAATATTAACCTCGTATAACTTTTTTTTCTTGCAAATGTTGATTAATGTAAACTTTTCAGTAGTTTTTTTAAATTATAACAATTTTATATACATTTTTTTATAAAAACTAAAGAGATTTTAGCTGTAACTCCACTTCTTATATTATTCGAACTTGTTATCACTTTATCCAAAGAAAATCATGCTTTTAACTCACTAATTTCACTAATTACAACTTTTTATACATATTTTTTAAGTTTTGTTAATTTTCTCAACGATTTTACTAATTTTAACTGAATTTTTCTTAACAAAACTAATAAAACCGCCATTTATTGTTTTATTTACATTTAGATCTCTAGTAATGTCATTTAACACAAACTTAAATAATTCACAATAATCTAAACATAGAATGTTGCCAGATTGATTACTTTAAACTTAACACTTTCTTTTAAAAATGTTAGCAGCATGGTTACTCTTTACTTAAAGGAAACTACCGCAAAAATCAAATTTCAAATTATGTACTATAAATGATTTATTTATGATTACATTCACACAAGTGTTGGCCTATCTACCAAATTGAGCTCAACATTTTTAAGGCTTGTTTTTAGATTAAGCTGAGCAGATATAATAGTTATCATATATGTATGTGTAGTCTGTATATAATATAATTTTCGCTAAAGATTTTAATTATTTCTTTTATTTCCGTTTGATATGTTTGTTTCCCTTTTAGAGTAGCCAGATTTGTTTTTCTTTATATTTACATTGTGAATGATGTATCTGACAGTCCAAAAAAGTAAACAAAGCGATTAATAAATGGCGGTTTTATTAGTTTTGTTAATAAAAAGTGTAATTGTTTGAAAAATTATAAAATAAAAATGTTAATTGCAAAATAAAATATCGATATTAAAATAAATATAATAAATATTAAAATAATGTATAATTATAACAAAAAATTATATTTGCAAAGTGTTAAAAAAATTTAAGAAAAATTGTGTAAAAATCAACAAGATTGTTGAAGAAAGTTGTATTAAATAGTGTTTTTTTAATAAAATAAAGTGTTAGTGTGGTAATAAAATGAAAATGTTTTATAAAATCAAGAAAACTTATCTTACATTATCTGTCCTATATACATATGTATGTAATGCAGGCATGGATCATGTTTATTTTTTTTTTAAACAACATGGTCCATAGCCTGCATTATATGGGATATTGCGGATCATTTAATCCCGTAATTTAAGAAAGGGAGTAGGTTTATTCCGACGAATTCATGGATGGATTACGTGGTCCTTATCTAGGACATCACAATGTTAAATGGAGTACGTCCTTTGAGGAGTATTCTTTAGACGCGTGTGCGGAGTATTCCCAATTTTTGCAGGGCTAAAGCAGGTGAGTTTATTTATGAGTATTTAAATTTAGAATCATTATCCTTTGGTTAATTATCAAAACTACCGGCTGGCAAGTACCTATTTGCTTATTGCTTTTTAGATGGTCGTCAAATTGGCTTAACCGTATTAATATTTTTGTACGAAAATTCCAATTGGAACAATATTTTAACATTAGTACTCTTCCGGAAAGTAAGAAACGTTATTTTTGCTTTAAAGAGCATTCAGTTCCAGTTCAGTTCTAGTTCAGTTTTAGTTCAGTTCTAGTTTTGTTCTAGTTCAGTTCCAATTGAGTTCTAGTTGAGTTCTAGTTCAGTTCCAGTTCAGTTCCAGTTCAGTTCCAGTTCAGTTCTAGTTTAGACCTAGTTCTAGTTCTGTTCTAGTTCAGTTCTAGTTCAGTTCTCGTCCATTTCTACTTCTACCTCAAAATTTATGAAAGTTTGTATTAAAATTTATTTTTTTTATTAATTTTTTAAATTTATTTAACAATTTAAATTATATTTCTCACATTCGGTTAATATTATATAAAATTTTAATGATGACCGTCCTTCTTGACAAATCTCAAACCGCAATAGCCACAAATATGAGAGCCAGGTTTATCCTGAAAAAGTTGGAAAAATATATGGAAATTTATTTAATAATAATTAATAATTTATTAAGATTCTATTAAATATTAAAATAGAAATATTTACAATAGTTTTTTACAAAAAATAAATCAATAATTAAATTTTTAATTCGACTACAAATATTTGACTGTAGAATTCTTTAAATTTATTCTCTGGATAGTAATTCAGATTCATTGGTCTAACATTTCATTCTAATTCAACTGGAATTCAATTTCTCACGGAAATAATTCCAACAGCAGAAAAACTGTTACAACAATAACAATATAGCTGAATATTCATGGTTCCCACCACAATTGCATCTTTACTCCGGAATGATCTGATTCGCTATCGGTCAATGGTAGTCAATTCTGCAAAGGCTGTATCAACTGGAAGTTACTCCTCAGATTATAAAAGCAAAACCGTTACAACAACAATGTTAGTGCTCCAAGTTAATGTATGCGCTCGCATCTTAATGGTGCAAAACCGGAAAAAACTAAGAACAAAGTAGTGGTTGTGAAGTTTTGTTTTAGCTATAGAATCGAAAAAATTCTCATTCGACGGCCCATATTTAAAATAGTTTTCTCCCACCAATAAACACAACAGTAGAACTGTAACAATAACAACGAACGTTTGACAATGTAACGCGATTTGTACAT